>NC_141337.1:367500-467500 GCF_037954235.1 Aulostomus chinensis
TCATGTCGTCCTGCTCCCCGGCTCGCCCTCGCCGGCAGACGGTGTGAAACCTCCCTGGTGCGGCCCGAGCGGGTCCGGGCAGGCGGAGGGCAGGGGAGCGGGCGGGGAGGGATGCTGGCAAAGCCTGGAAATGAGGAGAGGGCAGGCGGCGCCCTCGTGTGGCCGGTAGCGAGGCTGCAGTCCGAAACCTACGAAGGCCCAAAGGGGGACCGAGCGTCTCTGCGGAGACCAGTTTTCTCAATGTTGATGAAGCTCGTGGCCTCCAGTGGTGCCAGGGACCAAGACCTCATCAGCTAAGTTGAAAAACTTCCTACTAACAAGTCCAACAAACTCAAAGTACTTTTTTGTATTTACACAATGATTTGGTTTCCCACAATGATGACAAAAAGACCAAGTTTTGTACTCAATTTTTCTACCCTGCTGGGAGGGAGGGGCCTATTGAGCCCCCAGGCTGACGTGGCTACTTCAGATGTTTGGTTGTGCTTCTCTTCTGGACTGCTGACTGTCGCTCACCCATAAAGCATCAGCACCAGCATCACCATGAGGGAGGAGAGAAGCATCGCCAGCACAGACATGAGCCGCTGCACAGGTGTGTGATGGCAGGTTCAAATGATGTCATTCTTTCTGACCTCACCTTTATCAGCTCTTGTTTCTCTTGCAGAATTAAAAGTTTTCTGCCACCAGTAAGCAGGTGCCGCGTCACTGGAACGCCCCCCCCCCCCCCCCCCCATTCGCGGATGGGCACAGACGGAAGAAAGAACGGAACGATGAGATGGAAGCTGAGAGCGCGCCGGGCTGTAATCCTGCGATGTCTTGGATTATTGTTGTCCTCCTAACAACTTAAAGTGACATTTCACCCAAAAGAACAAGTTGTCTTCAAAGTTGACGCAGTTCAGTACCTTGAGGTAACAGGATGTTTTTCCCTCCTGCTTCACTTCTTAGTGACTCCAGGATGCAGGAAGAACCATACATGTGTATTTAGCTTGAAGCTAACGGAGACTGATGCTAACAGCAGCTAAACTGCCCGGGAACAACCCTGACCAACTCTCCAGGGGGTCTGGTCACCCAGGTCTCCTTGATCCAGACGGAGGCCACCAACACTTGGACTGGAGGTGACTACACCACTTCCTGCTTGATACTTTGTGAATGAGTGTGACCAGGTGGAACATTGCGTTGATTGTGCTTGTTTAAATTTGGCCAAACTAGAAATGTTCTACTTTTTGTTACACCATCACAGTGTTGGTTGGTTATTTTATGTCTGTGAATTATGAACATTTAGATCACACACGGGAGAAATACGACCCGAGGAGCAGAACCAGGCTGGGAGGAGAACAAAATGTCCCCAATCAAATCTACAAATGGCAGTGCTATGGACCCCAGCGGGTCTGGGCTGCTGGATGTGCTTCCAGCAGGGGGCGCTGTCTCCACACAGACTAGACTAGGGCCTAAGCTGATTCTTGCTCCCGGCAGTGACGGCTGACGTTAGCTGAGGTGATGGTGGTCAGAGTGGGTGGGAATGCCTCAAAAGCAGAAGCGTTGACTCATCGTGTCAAGTTTTTTTACCCTCAAGCGAGCATCTTTAGTCACAAATGTTCCACCGCAGCACGCTCATACGCCGACCACACCAGCGTGTTCAAGCAGCATCAAGAGACCTTCTTAGACCAAACATGCTAAGTTTGCCACAAAGGAGTGAAGGCTCCCAAACGATCTTCCAACCTAATTGCCAAGCTTCCAGGCAATGATGATGTCATCAAACAGCAGTGTGACTTCAATGTGACAGATTTATTTGAAAGGTTCCACTAATCTGATGCACCTTTTATTCAAATCTATAAAAATACTTCTGAATGGACAAAATGAATGTGTGGCAGCTCCTGCAGCTCACATGTAGCCTGAAGCGCTGGCGTTAACACGAGTGGGCCTGATGATTTTCAGGATTTTGATGCGATTGGGATCCCAGACACAATCCTCCTCCAGCCCGCTCTTCACCATTCCACAGTTGGGGGGCACCCAGGCGGTGTCGTACACCTCTCCATATCTGCTGTCATGCCAGTTCTTCTGACGTGGGTGACCCTGGTAATTGATGGCGATCACTCTCCCCACATCCACCAGGACCTGAATGACGACTTTGTCACTGTCGGGGTGCCCAATGGGATAACGGCTGGCTTTGTTCAGGTCTCTGCTCAGGTAGACGCCACGCCCAAGCATCATTTCCTCTCCTGACTGGCGGAATTTTCCTTGACGGATGGTGTCAGCGTTCTTCCGGGTGGTGCCGTGGTACATGATATATTCTGTATTGTTACTTGGTGGCGAGTTGCCCAGTCGACATACCCCCTTGGGCAGGTCAAAGTCGTCCTCAGCCCAGCAGAACGCCATCTTGCAGCCAGACGTGGTCTCAGGGTTCCTGCACAGAGTTGAATGGTGAGAGACTGACAGACCAAACTGCTGATATTTGGGGTTCATTCCAGCTTCTGGATGTATTTAGCTTAGCTGAGAGCTACATGCTAACATGCTAGTGTTTAACGGGTCACTGCTTATCAATTCCAGTGTGCATGGTCACATGTAGGTTCCAGTTCTGGCTCCAATCTGTCTCTTCAACTACATCACTGATGATGTCATGCCTTCCTGCACGCAAATGACACAATTCTGCTCTTCTAGCCACAGAAAACATGCAGCTTGCACGTAATACCCTCCAAAAATACCCTAAAAACAAATGGAACTAAACTCTTGACCTTCTCAAATGTCTAAACCGAGATTACATCGAAGTTCCAAAAGTGCATCAAAAGATTTGCTTCCTGTACGCAAAAAACTGGTTCCATGTTGACTCCACCTCCATGGCAGAGTGGGCAGACATGCTGCTGCCTGCTGCTGGGGGGCGCTCTGACTGACAGGAACAGAAACCTTCACCACCTCTTCATCTACTCTCCTGCTTCTCTCCTCCGCTGGTCTGGAACACGCTTAACACGCTCCAGTCATCACGGAACCCTCCCAATACCCAGTAGAGTTGTTCTGGTCTCTACGGGACGCTGCAGCTCGCCAACACGCGTTCCCCTGCTACCCAAACAACTACTGTAATACTTCCTGCTGTGTATTGTTACTCAGCCACTGCACATGTACACGCTCCCCAATGTCCCAAAGCAGAAATGGAGTATAAAGGAAATAAAATGAGGTCAAAAGGTCAAGTTTCAGGGATAAAGATCCACAATGCTGATGCGATCTCAGCCACTAGAGTGCAGGGACCTACGATCTTTCTTTATATTTTCTAATCTCACAATCATGACATAATTTCACATTTTGATAATTGATGTTTTACCGTACTTCTGAACATTTCTATTATCAAGGCTCTCTTCTACAGGAAAGGGCTTCTGCACCGACACGTTCAAGTCCTTGACTCGTGAAAGAATTGTCAGGTGACAGGAGGCTCAGTGAGACAGCTGGAACTCTAGAACGTCACTTTTCCAGCTGTGAATCAGTGTGCAGCAGCTCTGGCGTGGCCTCGTCCAGCCAAAGTCTAGAGTCCAGTGATGACATCACCAGCTGGCCGACGCCTGTTTCCTAGGTATCGAAGAGTGTCTTTTTCAGCTTTGCTTGTTTTTTACTATCATGTCAGACATTGCAGCCACCTGTACAAGTTCAAAGTGACAAACTTCCTCTCCTCTGTGTTCAGGGTTAGCGGTAAAAATCCAGATGTTTCAGAGTGAACAGATGTGAGTGTCACGTACCTCTGGTGAGCAGCAGTGGCCGTAGAAGAATGGTGACGACGCGGCGCCAGTCAGGCTTTTATAAAGCACCTCAGGCTTTGCAGGAAATTGCACGTGTGTGTGTTTTAAGTTTCAGTTTTGTTTCTGTTGTTTCAGATTTTTTAACTTTCGTTTACAGTGTTGAAGGTGTGGTCATGGTCCGGCATGGCGATCTGATCCAGGACTTTGAGGTGTCAGGGGCAGAAGAGAGCAGGGGACGTCCCAGGACACCCCAGCAGGACATGGGTTCATGGTTTTACCCCAAAATTCCTGCAAGAAATGAGAGAAAGATGAGCTGAGGAACAATGGGAACCTCATAACCCTCAAATCTGGTTCACACACATCCAGAATCCTGTTCCCGTCCTCGCTGACCTGATGAGGAGAGAAACGATCCTTCAGGTGGCAGGGAGGTTCAGGTCCAGACGTTTGTCAGAGGGATCCAACATTATTATGGAGGATTCTACAATGAAAATGTCCACAGAGAGACACCTCAGACAGCAGTGAAGCCGCCGACAACCTGAACAGCAAAACAGGACGTTTGAAAGAACTCACTGATGAGGACACACATGAATGAGGACCACAGTGGCGCCGCACCACAAGAGTTCGACTGAGTTCTGGTCTCCAGTCCAGGTGTTGGTGGATCCCTGATCGTCTGTCTGGATCAAGGAGACCTGGATTCTACCAGACCACCTGGAGAGTTAGTGACCAGATGTTTGTGGACGGTTTAGCTGCTGTTAGCATCAGTCTCTGTTAGCTTCAAGCTAAATACACGTGGCTGGATCTTCCTGCATCCTGGAGTCACTAAGAAGTGATGGAGGAGGCAGAAACACCTGAGTGAGCTGAGTACTCCTGGTAGTGAGTACTTGGAGGGTGAAATACACTTTCTAGTTGAAGTATCACTTCAGTGTCCCATTAACTTGTCCAAAGTTAGCGATTAGCTAACTAATTTGAACTGTCAGTAGCTGTGTGTTATTGAAGGCAGAAGGTCTCAGTTCTACCTGCTCCTTTGCTGTCAGGACTGAACTCTGACCAAGTCTGTCAGGACGACACCAGGAGATCTCTGAAAACCTCTGAGCAAACTTACCCAAGTTCAAACCAGATTGTGAAACATCTAGAAAAACCAGTTCTGTGAGTGCTGCGGGCGCCAGAATACCCACCACAGTTTAAAGTCTGTTTATTTGATTTTTTTCACGCAACCTTTTTTTGAACCCTGATAAAAGAAAATAATGTTTTAATGTTTTATTGTCACACTATGTTCAAATAGAAGTTCATTCAAGGTCACACTGTTATCATCATGAGAGCGCACCTGCCTTGATATGAGCATCCATCCACACTCCCATGTATCTGGATTATCAGGATAATAAAGAAGCAAGGAACTGTCTCGGCGGACTCTCTCTCGGGAAGCCACTGAGACAGGGTGCCCTTTGTACAAAGCTGAATTAGTTCGTGTTGTGTTTTTCCTAATAACGGGAATTTAGGTTTCGACCTGTTTTCCCTTAACATTTAATTGGTCCTTCGAGCCGGATAAACGCAGTGACTGCCTCGACGACGCCGGGAGTCCACACCGCAGACTGTCCACAGCCAGTTCACCATAGGGGAACTGAGAGACCCAAACCGTTGAATTCGTGTTGGGCCGGTGGTTGGAGGAGACCGGGCGCCGTCGCCGCGGTTTACTCGTTTTCCGAAGAAACAGCGATTGTCTGAGGTAAGACATAACACGAAAAGACCAAAAGTGTGATTGTGTCTGTACCGGAGGTGAGCGAATAACCTAGGTTGTCAATATAGAAGTGACGTAATACTTCTAAGTAAAGGAGACGGAGGCTCTCCGACAGTGTGACCCAGTGAGAGGTCTAAAAAACTAATCCGGAGGGATCAGACAGAATTAAGACGACGTACTGTCTTAATAAAACGCAAAAGTCCCGAGGTACAGAACAAACAGACGAATGGAAGTGTAAACGTATGAATGGTAGTTAACTGTCCATCACTCACGACAGTTACTACAGAAAAAGTGGGAAGGAAACAACAAACCACCTGTAGATGCACAGGCAAGAATTCTCCACCTGAAAGGGTAGAAGGGAGAGTTACTACAGACTGGTAATTTCAAATTGTTGTCCCACTGAGAAAAGTCGTCAAGTAGCGACCACCCCAGGTGTTAAATTGACGACTCCCAAAAGACATATAAAAAACATAAATGTCCGGAAGCGAATTAATAATTGGAGTTTGGGTCGACCCACAGGGACGTCAAACAAAAGTTGATTATATATTCAGTGATCGCGATGTTCCAAGTGTAAAATATAGTCGAGTCACATTCTATGACGATAGAATCCCAATAAGACAAAGGTTCATTGACCTTGAACTCGCTGAAGAATTAACAGTCAAGGTTGAAACTTTCAATTTAATGTGTTAATAAACCACGATGGGAAAAAGGTCAAAGCAAAGAGTTAACAGGCGATGCCCTGTACATGAAAAAAACTGGACCCAGGCGCAGGACAAGTATGTTCAAAATGGATGTCCAAATATGGGTTTTCCGGAAACCTATCACTAACAGACATCCTGTCGCTCCGATCACAGTTAGCAGCTGATAGACAGAAGCAGAAAAAGGGAAGTAAGAAAAGACAGAAACTGGACAAAATGTGTAAATGGTTGAATGAATGCAAGAGAAGAGACAGAGTACGGAAAGACAAGGAGAAGCAGAAGTTGGAGAAAAAGCTGTGTAGTATGATAGGAGAAGATGAGGAGACATGTATGAGAGTAAGAGACAGGTCAAAGAGAAATACGAAGAAAGGAGAAATAGAGAGCCAGTCAGGATCAGATGAGGAAGTAAGTTACACCGGCCCTACAACTAGGGGCCGACAAATCAAAACTGAGTGTACTTCAACTGCGAAGTCAACACGCCCACACAGCACGAGCCCACATGAAAAGAATAAAGGAAAAGGGAAAAGTAAATACCCCTGGCAAGATGTGAAGGACACAGTCCGTGCTTACAGGGACGGAAAACCAGAACATTCCTCAGACGAAAGTGAGGAAGAAAGGGCAGTTGGAGGAACTCTAGCTCCTCTAGTGGAAGTCGCAAACCCGAGATACGGCACAGACACAGATGGAGATGGTGCTGACATGCGACCTACTCTCGAAGTATTCCGTCCATGGACTCCCGGAGACCTCCGGAGAGCCGCAGATGGAATCACACCTCCCAGTGAAGATACAAATGAAAGCATAAACCAATTACAGGAACTTATTCGAAGTTTCAGACTAAATGGTCAAGAAATAGTCAGACTTCTACTACTAGTATGTAGACATCGTTGGTCCAGTGTGCAAGGCCCATTTACTGGAACCGACCCCCAAGGAAGACCATTTCACCCAGATGACCTCAATCTAACCATACAGTTGCGAGAAGTATGGGAGAGAATGAGAAATGAATATCAGACACAACCTGATTACACCAAAATTGGATCATGTACACAAAAATCAGGCGAAGACCCAAGTGAATACGTGGGCCGCCTGTCCAAGGTAGTGCGGAAACACTCTGGCATACCACACAGCGCTGATCCAGCATCCCCATTCCAACATCAGCTAAAACTAGCAATGGTGAACGGTCTACAACCGGACATTCAACGAATTGTAAAAAAGAATTGGGTTCTCATGGGAACTGGAACAGTGGCTGATGGCATATTACAAGCAAGACATGCCGAAAAAGTCCTGGCAGAAAAACAGGCCAGAGACTCAAGAAATGATCCAGCAGGAGTATTTGTGTTCCACCCTCAAGGAGGGAAAACACCATGGAAAGGGAAAGTTGATTTTAACCGAGGAAAAGATAAAGGACAGGAACAAAGTGGATGGAAACGTCCTCAAACTTCCCGTCCTCAAAATAACAGAGATGAAGAACAAAGAGAAAGGGACAGAATTAACAGAGCATGCTTCCATTGTCACCAAACAGGACATCAAGCCAGAGACTGTCCTGAAAAACGGAACCAATCATCATGACTAGCTTCATCTACATCACAACCGACTGATGATGAAGACGAAAATATGCTCGACATACAAGCTTGTGTAGCTAATCAAAGCAAGATGCCAATCAGACGATTAAAAGTTGGAGGAGCAGAGTTCGATTTCCTCTGCGACTCCGGAGCTTGTACAACTGTAGTGAGAACCTCTCCTCCTGAATACAAAAGAAGCAAAAAGACTGTTTTCGTTCGCAGTGCATCAGGTCACACATGTAAAAACAATTTCTCAGAACCACTATCTGTGACCGACATGGAAACAGGACGATCAACCACGGCACGAATCTTAGCTGATCCATCATGTCCTATCAATCTATTAGGAAGGGACATACTTTGCAGACTACAATTTGCCATCGTGCCACATGACAACAAAATTATTTGTGTTCCAATGGACACAGTAGGTGTCGTTCAAGGTGCGTGCGAACCACATTTCTATTGGACATTAGATATAGAAGTAGGAGGAGGTACTCAACTTAAGGTGCAATTACCACAAAAACCGCCCGCTAAGTTACAAGACATGCCGACTGACCAACTACATTGTACATTGAGATACAATCAGGACCCAGGTCCAGACCCAGACTACGACAAACAAATTCAGAAACTGAGCAAACCACAAACTATCCGCCTCACTGCTCTGTATGTCTCCTGCATGGGCGAAGCAGCTGCATCTGTTTCCCTCACCCCAGAGCAACAACTATTATTCAGAGGCAGATATCCACCACATTGCTCATTGCGCAAACTTCCTGAGTCCTCATGGAAGGACCTAGGTAAGATAGTTGATGTAGGAAATCGCACAACGTGGCCATATGTCCCAATCGGACAGTGGGCCACCGATGACAGAACAGGAATGAGTCGATTAGCGTTAGGTTGGACTCAGAGAGCCAAACCGACAACACATTTAAATGACACAGACTAAGAATGATATGAACTAACACTGACAGCTACTCAAGAGGCAAGTTTAAATGCCCTACCACAGAAATTATGGTCAACTGGACCAACTGACGTAGGACTAATCAGAAACGTCACACCGGTAGATTTTATCCCACTTCCATCATTTAGACCACAGATACGCCAATATCCAATCTCTAAAGAAGCAACTAACGGTATTCCACCTGTAATTGAAGATATGTGCAAATCAGGAATTCTATGTCCTGTAAATAAATCACAATTGGAGTGTTATACCCCAATATTTGCTGTAAAGAAAGCAAACAAGAACGCTTGGAGAATGATCCAAGATCTCCGCGCAGGAAATGAGATCTGTAAAAAAGATGACGTCAACGTAGCAAATCCACATACAATCATGAATAGTGTGGAACCTGATGCTACGTGGTTCTCCGTAATCGATTTATCAAATGCATTTTTCTCTGTACCACTTACAGCAAATGCTAAGCAATATTTTGGATTCCAATTTAAAGGACGATATTACACATACAACAGGCTCCCTCAAGGATTCTGTAATAGTCCTACAAGATACACAGAAGCTCTAAAACAATCAATGTCTACATGTCCACCTCTGATACATGGTAAATATTTGCTGTACGTGGATGATATTCTGATAACTGGACGCACACAAAAAGATTGTGAGTCAAACACACTCACCGTCCTTAAACATTTAAGTAATGAAGGTCACAAAGTGTCAAAAGATAAGCTGCAATATGTCCAACAACAAGTGATCTATCTCGGTCACCATCTATCAGCAAACGGGAAACAGCTATTAGAAAGCAGAAAAACAGCTATACAAGAAGCTCCTAAACCACAAACGAAACAACAGATGATGTCCTTTTTAGGACTCTGCAATTTCTGTAGGCAATGGATCGCTGAATTTGCAGTCACTGTCCAACCTCTGATGACAGCAATACATGGTCACGCCATGGCCATGAACGATCCTGTTATCTGGACGGAAGATATGAACGCTGCATTTGACAAATTAAAATCGCTACTGCAAACTGACGTCATGTTGAGTCTACCAAACTATGATAAACCATTTCATCTCATGGTTTCTCATAAAGGCCCATTTATGACGGCAGTACTCTTACAAGAATTCGGCAGCGCGAAAAGACCATTAGCCTACTATTCTAGACAAATGGACAACATCATTAGTGGTTTTCCTGATTGTGTTAAAGGTTGTTGCGCGGCTTATGAAGCTTTACAATCATGTGCAGACATTATATTAGGACACCAAGTCACCATCTACACTGAACACGCAGTACATGAAGTACTATTACACGCGCATCTACCATTTGTAACGCACGCTAGACATCTACATTTAATCAAAGCATTGTTGTCAAAAGAAAATGTAACCGTTACTAGATGCAGAGCCGTCAATGTTGCAGACAACGTTGCAACACCGCTAGATGGAGCACCACATAGTTGTATTGCAGACATCAAAACACATCGCAACCACGCGCTGACATTTCCACATCTGCAT
Source organism: Aulostomus chinensis (assembly GCF_037954235.1). NCBI lineage: Eukaryota > Metazoa > Chordata > Actinopteri > Syngnathiformes > Aulostomidae > Aulostomus > Aulostomus chinensis. The sequence goes on from NC_141337.1 coordinate 377,664, forward strand.
TGACAGATGGAGAAGTTGTTTTCGTCGATGGTTCCGCTTCAAAGGACGAGAAGGGGGTCAACCGTGTGGGTTATGCTGTCGTCACAGCCGACTCTGTGATTGAAGCTCGCGCTCGCGCTCCCTCCTATTCTGCACAAACAGCGGAAGTAGTTGCAGTTATGCGAGCATGTGAACTCTATGCAGGGAAACATCTCACTGTCTACTCTGACAGTCAATACATTTTCAGTTCCATACACCACCATGCACGTATATGGGAACTGAGGGGTTTCAAGACCTCTGCAGGAAAAACATTGACACATGCCTCATTACTACAACAACTACTTGATGCAGTACAGTTACCAAAACGCCTAGCTGTATGCAAATGTGCAGCACATCCAAATGATGATTCCCCTATATCAAAAGGCAACGCCTTTGCCGATGCTACAGCCAAAAAAGCTGCAAGAACCGATGACATGTTACAATTATACGCTGCCACAGTTGGTTCACAATTAACCCCAGAACTCCTAACAGATGAACAGAAAAGGTAAAGACGTGGATAGCCAGAGGTGCTGTCCTATCTAATGATATCTACCGCGTTAATAGCAAACCTATTTTACCAAAATCCCTACACGCAGCCGCAGCGTTGGTGAGCCATGGAAATACCCATGTCTCAACAGGAGGGATGGTAACATTGGTGAATAACCAATTCTACACTATAAATTTCGAAACTCAAGCAAAAATTCATGTTGCAAAATGTATGATATGTCAAAAGAATAATGTACAAGGCCGACTGCGACCTAAACGAGGGGCATTCCCGACGCCTCCTCGCCCATTTCATACAATACACATGGATTTCATTGAATTAACATGTGAAGGAGGTACTAAATATGCGCGAGTGATCATTTGTGCATTCTCTAAATGGGTCGAAATATACTCAACCAAAAAAGCAGATGCCCCGACTGTTGTAAAATGCCTACGTAATCACTTTTTTCCCCACATACGGTATCCCAGAAATGATCAGATCAGACAATGGTACACATTTTGTAAATCAACTTATGACCGGCATCGCAGAGGATTCATACCAAAAACACATTGTTCCTATCATCCCCAAAGTGCAGGATTGGTGGAACGAACAAACGGAACAATAAAACAGAGACTAAGAAAAACTGTCGCTGAGACACAAAGGCCGTGGCCTGACTGTCTCTCGCTTGTCAAAATGTGGATGAGAATAACATCAAGCAATGGACTTACACCTTTTGAGATTGTGTACGGTAGACAGTTCCCCCTACCTATCCTAAATGGTAACGTAGAGAAATCAGAAAAAGAAACATCGTTAGCAGATTGGATGAGACACATGTTAAAACAACAAGACGTTGTGAACGCTAATAGCGTACCAGACGCACCTGTATCTTCTCCCAACAGACAGCCACAACCTGGTGACTGGATCCTCGTTAAAGTCCTACAAAGAACAAATTGGAAAACACCAAGGTGGGACGGACCATATCAGGTACTATGAAGTACACCCACAGCTGTTAAAATAGCAGAGCGACAAACGTGGATACATCAGAGTCATTGTAAGTTGCTCCTCGATTACGAGAGCGCTGGAGACACTTAGTGTGAAGGCCAGAACACCTCCAGGGCAGTCTACTCTGAACTGAGACCACAAGGGTCCAAGGAAGGGGGACAACAGGAGGGACCTCCTGGCACCTGGAGCTGGTGAAGTAAACATCGTGGAAAGGGTCAATCACCCTGAGGCCACCCTACGTGTCTCCCTAGGGAATAAATGTATTTAGTTGACATAATCCTTGTCGCCTGCCTGTGACTGATTCTGTGGAAGTGTGAACACGGAGGTGTCACACCTACGACGGTCCTGTTCCTTAGCTACTGGTCAATACTTGTCATGTTACGGCTCACATTTGAAGAGCCATGAACATCATAATAACCAGTATTATCCTTCTCAGCCATATCGCTGTAGGCGGCGCGTCAGACATAGATATAGACTTAGAGGGACTCTACTACAATAGCAGGTCGAACTTGCTTACAGGCACATTCAAAATTGCTCTGTGTAATTATAACCTGTATTGTCCCATGTGTGAAGAGCCTGGTCACCAAACTAGTTGCTGTACAAGTTGAGACGTACATGAGACTGAATCAAAAAGAAGAACACGCACAATCACTCATTGAATCATGCATAGATGACGAAGACGGATCCTCAGATGACATCGTTCTCCGAGACATACCTGACCTGTTCCCAGACCCTGGCGACTATGATGGTTAGACAACAAGAGCAGCGTGCTGAGGACTCTAGCTCCAGCGGTGGGCCACGTGCTAGTAACCTCTGACCCCATCCCCATGTATATACATGTTACTTGCTTGAAATAATAACTTGTGTAATTTCATGTTTTGCAAACTCCTCATATTCACAATGTACTCTCACTGTCTTGTCATTCGTATGAAGTCTTGACCGAAAATCGAGAGAAGTGGTTATTGATGGATTTAAAAAAAGTATGACAAACAGGAGGGAATGATAAAAGAAAATAATGTTTTCATGTTTTATTGTCACACTATGTTCAAATAGAAGTTCATTCAAGGTCACACTGTTATCATCATGAAAACGCACCTGCCTTGATATGAGCACCCATCCACACTCCCATGTATCTGGATTATCAGGATAATAAAGAAGCAAGGAACTGTCTCGGCGGACTCTCTCTCGGGAAGCCACTGAGACAGGGTGCCCTTTGTACAAAGCTGAATTAGTTCGTGTTGTGTCTTTCCTAATAACGGGAATTTAGGTTTCGACCTGTTTTCCCTTAACAAACCCTCAATTTTATCTTACAACCCCTGTGAGGGTCCTGACCCTCAGGTTTAGCACCTCTGAAGCCCCTCCTCATCTCTATATCTCTTGGATCTGCAGATGTGATGGATCAGACACCTGAGGGGCCGCCCCCACACACTCAGCAGCTGTGTTGGTCTCTGTCTCACTTCCTGTTTGCATGTAGATACTTGAGAGCTGAAACTAGAATGATACCTGTGAACTGAGACACAGAGACCCTGAACCAACAGGGGGCAGTATTTGAGTGGCAACACCAGCGCCGGAGACATCGACTCATTCTGTCCAGTGCAGCAGAATTTGGTTTCTAACGCGACGATGTAGCTGTGCGTTCTTGAAAACCTTTGAGGCCGGTGGAGGTGACATGATGGCAAAGTTGTGGATGTTGGAAATCAGCCTGTGGTTCCCAGCAGCTGAAGATGTTAGAAGGTTCAGTTCTACATCAGATCCACCAGGAAACACCAGACCGGTGGATGTTGGAGGTTCAGTTCTACATCAGATCCACCAGTAAACGCTAGACCGGTGGATGGTGGAGGTGCAGTTCTCCATCAGACCCACCAGTAAACACCAGACCGGTGGATGGTGGAGGTTCAGTTCTACATCAGATCCACCAGTAGACACCAGACCGGTGGATGGTGGAGGTACAGTTCTCCATCAGACCCACCAGTAAACACCAGACCGGTGGATGGTGGAGGTTCAGTTCTACATCAGATCCACCAGTAGACACCAGACCGGTGGAGGTTCAGTTCTCCATCAGACCCACCAGTAAACACCAGACCGGTGGATGGTGGAGGTTCAGTTCTACATCAAATCCACCAGTAAACACCAGACCGGTGGATGGTGGAGGTTCAGTTCTACATCAAATCCACCAGTAGACACCAGACCGGTGGATGGTGGAGGTTCAGTTCTACATCAGATCCACCAGTAAACACCAGACTGGTGGATGTTGGAGGTTCAGTTCTACATCAGACCCACCAGTAAACACCAGACTGGTGGATGGTGGAGGTTCAGTTCTACATCAGATCCACCAGTAGACACCAGACCGGTGGATGGTGGAGGTTCAGTTCTACATCAGATCCACCAGTAAACACCAGACTGGTGGATGTTGGAGGTTCAGTTCTACATCAGACCCACCAGTAAACACCAGACTGGTGGATGGTGGAGGTTCAGTTCTACATCAGATCCACCAGTAAACGCTAGACCAGTGGATGGTGGAGGTTCAGGTCAACATCAGATCCACCAATAAAAAACGCCAGACCGCTGGGTGTTGGAGGATCAGTTCTACATCAGATCCACCAATAAAAAAACGCCAGACCGGTGGATGGTGGAGGTTCAGTTCTACATCAGATCCACCAGTAAACGCTAGACCGGTGAATGGTGGAGGTTCAGTTCTACATCAGATCCACCAGTAAACACCAGACCGGTGGATGGTGGAGGTTCAGTTCTACATCAGATCCACCAGTAAACACCAGACTGGTGGATGTTGGAGGTTCAGTTCTACATCAGATCCACCAGTAAACGCTAGACCGGTGGATGGTGGAGGTTCAGTTCTACATCAGATCCACCAGTAAACACCAGACTGGTGGGTGTTGGAGGTTCAGTTCTACATCAGATCCACCAGTAAATGCTAGACCGGTGGATGGTGGAGGTTCAGTTCTACATCAGATCCACCAGTAAACACCAGACTGGTGGGTGTTGGAGGTTCAGTTCTACATCAGATCCACCAGTAAACACCAGACTGGTGGGTGTTGGAGGTTCAGTTCTACATCAGATCCACCAGTAAACACCAGACCAGTGGATGGTGGAGGTTCAGTTCTACATCAGATCCACCAGTAAACACCAGACTGGTGGATGGTGGAGGTTCAGTTCTACATCAGATCCACCAGTAAACGCCAGACCGGTGGATGGTGGAGGTTCAGTTCTACATCAGATCCACCAATAAAAAACGCCAGACCGGTGGGTGTTGGAGGTTCAGTCCTTCATCAGATCCACCAGTAAACACCAGACCGGTGGATGGTGGAGGTTCAGTTCTACATCAGATCCACCAGGAAACACCAGACCGGTGGATGGTGGAGTTTCAGTTCTACATCAGATCCACCAGGAAACACCAGACCGGTGGATGGTGGAGGTTCAGTTCTACATCAGATCCACCAGTGAACACCAGACCGGTGGATGGTGGAGGTTCAGTTCTACATCAGATCCACCAGTAAACGCCAGACCGGTGGATGGTGGAGGTTCAGTTCTACATCAGATCCACCAATAAAAAACGCCAGACCAGTGGGTGTTGGAGGTTCAGTCCTTCATCAGATCCACCAGTAAATGCTAGACCGGTGGATGGTGGAGGTTCAGTTCTACATCAGATCCACCAGTAAATGCTAGACCGGTGGATGGTGGAGGTTCAGTTCAACATCAGATCCACCAGTAACACCAGACTGGTGGGTGTTGGAGGTTCAGTTCTACATAAGATCCACCAGTAAACACCAGACCGGTGGATGTTGGAGGTTCAGTTCTACATCAGACCCACCAGTAAACACCAGACTGGTGGATGGTGGAGGTTCAGTTCTACATCAGATCCACCAGTAAACGCTAGACAGGTGGATGGTGGAGGTTCAGTTCAACATCAGATCCACCAATAAAAAACGCCAGACCGCTGGGTGTTGGAGGTTCAGTTCTCCATCAGACCCACCAGTAAACACCAGACCGGTGGATGGTGGAGGTTCAGTTCTACATCAAATCCACCAGTAGACACCAGACCGGTGGATGGTGGAGGTTCAGTTCTACATCAGATCCACCAGTAGAAACCAGACCGGTGGATGGTGGAGGTTCAGTTCTACATCAGATCCACCAGTAAACACCAGACTGGTGGATGTTGGAGGTTCAGTTCTACATCAGACCCACCAGTAAACACCAGACTGGTGGATGGTGGAGGTTCAGTTCTACATCAGATCCACCAGTAAACGCTAGACCAGTGGATGGTGGAGGTTCAGGTCAACATCAGATCCACCAATAAAAAACGCCAGACCGCTGGGTGTTGGAGGTTCAGTTCTACATCAGATCCACCAATAAAAAACGCCAGACCGGTGGATGGTGGAGGTTCAGTTCTACATCAGATCCACCAGTAAACACCAGACCAGTGGATGGTGGAGGTTCAGTTCTACATCAGATCCACCAGTAAACACCAGACCGGTGGATGGTGGAGGTTCAGTTCTACATCAGATCCACCAGTAAACGCCAGACCGGTGGATGGTGGAGGTTCAGTTCTACATCAGATCCACCAATAAAAAAACGCCAGACCGGTGGGTGTTGGAGGTTCAGTCCTTCATCAGATCCACCAGTAAACACCAGACCGGTGGATGGTGGAGGTTCAGTTCTACATCAGATCCACCAGGAAACACCAGACCGGTGGATGGTGGAGGTTCAGTTCTACATCAGATCCACCAGTAAACACCAGACCAGGGATGGTGGAGGTTCAGTTCTTCATCAGATCCACCAGTAAACACCAGACTGGTGGATGGTGGAGGTTCAGTTCTACATCAGATCCACCAGTAAACACCAGACCGGTGGATGGTGGAGGTTCAGTTCTACATCAGATCCACCAGTAAACACCAGACCGGTGGATGGTGGAGGTTCAGTTCTACATCAGATCCACCAGTAAATGCTAGACCGGTGGATGGTGGAGGTTCAGTTCAACATCAGATCCACCAGTAACACCAGACTGGTGGGTGTTGGAGGTTCAGTTCTACATCAGATCCACCAGTAAACACCAGACTGGTGGATGGTGGAGGTTCAGTTCTTCATCAGATCCACCAGTAAACGCCAGACTGATGGATGGTGGAGGTTCAGTTCTATATCAGATCCACCAGTAAACACCAGACCAGTGGATGGTGGAGGTTCAGTTCTACATCAGATCCACCAGTAAACACCAGACTGGTGGATGGTGGAGGTTCAGGTCTACATCAGATCCACCAGTAAACACCAGACCGGTGGATGGTGGAGGTTCAGTTCTACATCAGATCCACCAGTGAACACCAGACCGGTGGATGGTGGAGGTTCAGTCCTTCATCAGATCCACCAGTAAACACCAGACCGGTGGATGGTGGAGGTTCAGTTCTACATCAGATCCATCAGGAAACACCAGACCGGTGGATGGTGGAGGTTCAGTTCTACATCAGATCCACCAGTAAACACCAGATTGGTGGATGGTGGAGGTTCAGTTCTACATCAGATCCACCAGTAAACACCAGACCGGTGGATGGTGGAGGTTCAGTTCTACATCAGATCCACCAGTAAACACCAGACCGGTGGATGGTGGAGATTCAGTTCTACATCAGATCCACCAGTAAACACCAGACCGGTGGATGGTGGAGGTTCAGTTCTTCATCAGATCCACCAGTAAACACCAGACCGGTGGATGATGGAGGTTCAGTTCTACATCAGATCCACCAGTAAACACCAGACCGGTGGATGGTGGAGGTTCAGTTCTACATCAGATCCACCAGTAAATGCTAGACCGGTGGATGGTGGAGGTTCAGTTCTACATCAGATCCACCAGTAAATGCTAGACCGGTGGATGGTGGAGGTTCAGTTCAACATCAGATCCACCAGTAACACCAGACTGGTGGGTGTTGGAGGTTCAGTTCTACATCAGATCCACCAGTAAACACCAGACCGGTGGATGGTGAAGGTTCAGTTCTTCATCAGATCCACCAGTAAACGCCAGACTGATGGATGGTGGAGGTTCAGTTCTACATCAGATCCACCAGTAAACGCTAGACTGGTGGGTGTTGGAGGTTCAGTTCTACATCGGATCCACCAGTAAACACCAGACCGGTGGATGTTGGAGGTTCAGTTCTACATCAGATCCACCAGTAAACACCAGACCGGTGGATGTTGGAGGTTCAGTTCTACATCAGATCCACCAGTAAAAACCAGACTGGTGGATGGTGGAGGTTCAGTTCTACATCAGATCCACCAGTAAACACCAGACCGGTGGATGGTGGAGGTTCAGTTCTACATCAGATCCACCAGTAAACACCAGACCGGTGGATGGTGGAGGTTCAGTTCTACATCAGATCCACCAGTAAATGCTAGACCGTTGGATGGTGGAGGTTCAGTTCTACATCAGATCCACCAGTTAATGCTAGACCGGTGGATGGTGGAGGTTCAGTTCAACATCAGATCCACCAGTAACACCAGACTGGTGGGTGTTGGAGGTTCAGTTCTACATCAGATCCACCAGTAAACACCAGACCGGTGGATGGTGGAGGTTCAGTTCTTCATCAGATCCACCAGTAAACGCCAGACTGATGGATGGTGGAGGTTCAGTTCTACATCAGATCCACCAGAAAACGCTAGACTGGTGGGTGTTGGAGGTTCAGTTCTACATCGGATCCACCAGTAAACACCAGACCGGTGGATGGTGGAGGTTCAGTTCTACATCGGATCCACCAGTAAACACCAGACCGGTGGATATTGGACGTTCAGTTCTACATCAGATCCACCAGTAAACACCAGACCGGTGGATGTTGGAGGTTCAGTTCTACATCAGATCCACCAGTAAACACCAGACCGGTGGATGGTGGAGGTTCAGTTCAATATCAGATCCACCAGTAACACCAGACTGGTGGGTGTTGGAGGTTCAGTTCTACATCAGATCCACCAGTAAACACCAGACCGGTGGATGGTGGAGGTTCAGTTCTTCATCAGATCCACCAGTAAACGCCAGACTGATGGATGGTGGAGGTTCAGTTCTACATCAGATCCACCAGTAAACGCTAGACTGGTGGGTGTTGGAGGTTCAGTTCTACATCGGATCCACCAGTAAACACCAGACCGGTGGATGGTGGAGGTTCAGTTCTACATCGGATCCACCAGTAAACACCAACGTTAGCTGAGCACTGCTAACGTAGCATCCAGGCTTCCAGCATCATCAGAGGGTTCATTAGTGAAGACGATCTTGACGAACTCAACCTGGAACTTCTCTCCACCACCACTGATTTACTGCTGTTACTTTTATTGTCTCCATATCAAAGATTACAACAAAACAAATGCAACATTGGAAAAAACAAAACAAAAAATTAAATACACTAATATTTTGTTCTAGTGCCCTCAAGTGGCCAAAACTACAAAGTGGATCCTTGGTGATCTCGGGCAGAGAAGGAGCCGAGTCAAATCCTAAATCTCAAGTTGCACAGAATCAAGTCCGAGTACAAGTTTGTAACTTTGGTTTGAATCTGAGATCAGTGTCAAACGTGTCAGTCCACCTCATGAAGCTGTGTGATTCTTTTGTCATAATCGTGAATGTTCTAAAGTTGTGTGAAGTAACTCTGACGTAAGCTCAAGCCTATGATGTCATAAGTCAAGTCAGGAGTGCTCGAGTCCCTGCATCCGTCTCAGGTTCAGCAGAGTCCAGGATTCGAGGTTAGCAGGTGGAAGAAAACAATGCTGGCACATGAAGTTCAGTGAAACCTTTATTTACACGTCTCCGGGTGACCAGGGCAGTCACTTCCTCGTGGCGTGACTCTTCATGTGGAGTCGCACGTACGTCTTACGGTGGAAGCCCTTCCCACACACCTCACAGCGGTGAGGTTTCTCTCCGGTGTGCGTGCCGCAGTGTTGCTTCAGACTCGAGTGATCGCTGAAGCAACGGCCGCAGGTGCCGCACACGTAGGGCTTCTCGCCCGTGTGCGTCCGCACGTGGCGCAGCATGTTGTGGCGGCAGTTGAAGGACTTCCCGCATTCGCTGCACAGGAAGGGCTTCTCGCCGGTGTGGACTCGCATGTGCGTCTCCAGGCTTTTCTCGCTGTCGAAACACTTCCCGCACACCTCGCACACCTTCCCGCTTCTATGAGTTTTCAAGTGGAGTTTTAAGTTTTCCTCCGAGTCAAAGTGAATCCCACAGACGCCACAAAGGTCTGTCGCGTGAGTTTTGGCGTGATTCACCAGAGACACCACGGAGTGAAACATTTTCCCACACACTTCACATATGGTTCGGGTTTCTGACTTCTTGGAGGTTGATGGCTGGACTTCTTTCTCGCCATCGTCACTATTTCCAGATTTGACACCTGAGCACCTGCTGCTGTGACGCTGCAGGTGGCGCTTCCTGGTCGAGTAGTCGTTGAAGTGTTTCCCGCAGACGCTGCAGGGATACGGTTTTTCTCCCGTGTGGATCCGCATGTGTCGGGTCATGTTGTGGCGGCAGTTGAAGGACTTCCCACATTCGTTGCAGTTGAATGGTTTCTCTCCCGTGTGGATTCTCATGTGCGTCTCCAGAGCGCTGGACGCCCCAAAACACTTCCCACAGACGCCACACACGCCGGCCTTCATGTGGGTTTTCACGTGGACTCCGAAGTCCTCCTCTGTGTCAAAACGGGCCTCACAGACGCCGCAAACGTCCCGCGGATGAACCTCCATGTGGTTGACCAGAGAGCTCACGGCGTGAAAGGCCTTCCCGCAGACCTTGCAGCTGATTCTGGATTTGCTTTTCTTTCCAGGATGCAGTTTCATTTGTAAACGAGGACTTTTCCTCTTCTTCCACGTGCCGTCGCTGTCCTCGCTCTGGGGTTCCTCGCAGACCCGCCACTCCTCGTCACTGTCGTCACGATCAGCAGCAGAGCAGCTGGAGGACGCCTCGTCCTCGCTCGCCACCGCCGTCTGTGTCTGCCTGGCGGACGTGCCGGGGAGAGGGTCGCGCTCCTGCCCGCTCTGATTACTGGGTTCCAGTTGGTTCTTCACATATGGAGGCGTGAAGATGAAGCTGATGGTGTTCCCCTCCTCCAGGTCCTCGTGCTCCTCCTGATTCTTCTCGGTCTGCGGAGGCTCCTGATCCAGACTGGCGGTCCAGTCAGGCTCGCAAGCCCCACCCCCTACCTGCTGCGGCTCAGACAGGAAGTCCTCATCCCAGACGGTCAGGGTCAGTGCCGGCGGGTCTGCGGGGAAACACACAAGCCTGAAATTTCCAATGCAAACTGTCCTACAGGAAGATTCTCCTGCGTGATTCCTGCAACTTAACGCGGGATTTCCACGCAAACCAGAGACGAGACATCAAGAACCATCAGAGATCAAAACAAGAACCTCCAAGAACATCCGGAGACCAACAAGTCCAATCAGAAACAACGACTTGGACATGAATCGTGATTTAGTTGAGCTGAGACACGGAAATCACGGAGGCGTCGGATCCAGCCGCTGCAGACCTGGTTTACGGTTCCGGGTTCCGGATCTGCCGCTGCAGTTTAAAACCAAACACATGGAAAATTGGCGTCATCAGTTTTATCTTTAGATTTGGTTCAGTGAGAATCTGCTGGGAACCAGACGGGAAAATTCATCCCAAGATTTTCCTTTTAATATCAACATTTGGTTCTTTTTGAACTTTAGTGTTCATTTAGGTTTCCGTTAACCACGTGACTGGCTTGCACGGTTCCTGTGATACCAGATCAAAGCGTCACATCACGTCACTACTCACGTCTCATGCTGGTCCACACGTAACCGATATTCGCAGAAAGAGACCATCGAACTTTTAAAAAACTTTATTTCAAGTTATTCCAAACAACGAAGGCACATTTCCATGTAAACGTAGGCGATGTTGGGACCGTCGAACTAAAATCAGCAGATTTCTGAATGGGGTTTGCAGCAGCGGCTGTTTCCTGGAAGGCGGAGTCAAACCCGGAAGAGGTTCGGTACCGGAGCTTGTGGCTCTGCTTGGACGGTGATCGACGGTTATATCGTGTCGATACACACCCGCGAGCTCCACCAACCGGGGATGGGTGTTTGGCAGTAAAGTGGGCGAGACCGGTTGGAGTACTGGCCGGTACCGCGGCCGTGCCGGACACGGGCCGGGAACCGAAACCAACCTGCGGGCTGGGGCGTCTCCCTGCCGGGGCTGGGGCCTCGCCGCCCCCGCAGCAGGCGGCGGAGGCGGCGCGCCTCGTGCCTGGACAGCAGGATCTCCTCCTCGTAGCCCGCCACGGTCCTCCGCACCGCCTCGAAGATCTCCTCCGCGGCCGCCGCCAGCCGCTCGTTCACCACCGCCCGGAGCAGCTGGATGCTGGACATGATACCGACCGGACTTCGCTACCGCCGCGCGGGTGGAACCGGATCAACGTTCGGGGACGCGGCGGCGCGAGCGCAGCGGCGGCGCGTTGCTGTCGCGAACATGGACGACTTCCGGTCAGCGCTTGGACTCAATAGGTAAAATATCAGCTCGTGGAGCCGCAGGAGAGGAAGTCCTTCCTGCTGCGCGTGAAGGTTCAGGGCCTCGAGCTCACGTCTACCGAGGCGCCGCCCACGTGCGGCCAAACACTGGTGACTTTAACGGCCACCGGGGGGCGCCGCGGGGCCTTAGGAGGCGCTTCCGGAGCCGTTTGTGACCCATTAAATTATTTAGAGCCTTGAACTGCAGCAGGAAGTACAGGCTAGCGAGCGGAGCACGCGTCAGAGACGAAAATCACCGAACCCACCAGCGGCTCGTTTCAGCCACGGACGCGTGGGAACGGGGATGTGTCAAGACCTGAGAGTCCTCAGATTTTATTCCCCCAGATGGGAGGTGTGACGTAGTGTCTCACCTGTCCACCAGGTGGCAGAAGTTCTGCTGACATAAAGCAACCAGCCGCCATCTTAACTGGAACATTCAATACTTTTATTGTGAAAAAGTTTCTTCAAACAGCTGCAATAAACTGTACAATCAATAATTTAAAGAGAAAATCTCTCTCTCTCTCTCTCTCTCACACACTCACACACACATACACACACACACAGTAGCCAAACAAGTAGTTTACAGGTCTGTCCTAGTTCTTGTCACGCCCACTTGTGACGTCAGAGGGTGTGGCCAGTTCCTGGTGTCCATGGACACCACAACATGTCAGTAGAAAAATTGAGGGAAGACTAAGAACTGAACGCAGACGGCGTGTTTTCTCTCGTGACTCCGCCTGGCGACAGCGTCTCTGGGTTCGTGGGGGTCTGAGTGACGGCACCTGGATGTTCCTTCTGCTGAATGAACCGATTCCATCAACGCCATTCATCAAAGTAAACACTTGAGGGTGTCCAACCTGGGCTTGGGACCCCCAAAGGACTCCTCTGATTGATCTTTTCATGTGAGGGGACACAAATCATTCAAGGGAGAGAAAAACTTCACTTGTGTTGAGGACCGTCCTCTGTCCTGCCAAGCGCTGGATATTTGAATCTCTTTTGATCAATTCTTTCAAAAGTCAAAATGTTTAGCGATAAAAAGCTGCTGAGGATCAAACAATCTGACGCTCCACGTCTCCGTGTGTTTGTGGACGTTCAGACAGTCGGAGTCACGTCCCTTCGCCGCTCAGCTCCATTCACACGTCGGGAAACAACCGGGATCAAAGAAATCAGCTGAAGTCCAAATCTTAATCTGATATTAATATCAAGTTCCTCTCAACCCTTAACTTGAACTGAGATTATGAGCTGGCCACCTGCTGGGGAACGACCTCAGACGCCGCGTAACGTTTAATCACCCAGAGGAGACGAGCAGGGCCGCACTTCCGTTTCCCCTCCCACCGGGTTTCCTAGTGCTGAGCACTGGGGACGACAGACGACAAGAGATCTGATCTAAGGTCTGAGACCAGATCCTGAACTGGGGTGGTTCCAGGGAACAGGGGATGAGTGAAGGATGAAGGAGCGGTGGCGCAATGACAGACCCTCTGATGCCCACTGTACGAGGGCTGCTATGAATCCTGGGATGGCAGGAAGAGAACTTCAGAAGACGAGCAGCTGGAGTCTGGGTTGCTTCCTCCATCAGCGTCAACACAGAAACTGCCCCTTGACTCAGCCCCCCCCCCCCCCACACACACACACACACAGACTCATCCACCACAGAAAATAGTCCCAAACAAGCCCCTGCTGCCCCCCTGCAGTAAACTATGGAACCCTCGCAGGACATCAGATGAGATGTCAGGAAGGGTTGCTGGGGGGGTGCAGTCCTGCAACATTTCTTTACCTGCACAACTGGATCCTGGATCCTGGATCCTGGATCCTGGATCCAGTTGTGCCTCCTGTTGACACTCAGGTCTCCTCACATCCTAAAGTGGGACCAGCAGTGTCCCAACTCCACACAGAGACACGCGTTGGCCAGATTCTGAACAGCGTGCTGAGCAAGTGCGTAGAACCACGGTAGGACTGGTTCCATGGTGTCCGTTCAAAAGGTCAGCTAATGAGCGAATAATCAATACATATTCTGATCAATGAGTTGGTTTGGCTCATAAGACCAGGATTCTGCTGCACGTGGCAGGCGACACTCGCGTCTCCATCCACAGGCTAAGGGGCGACCACTGACTCAGCCACTTGATGAAAAACTCCCAACCAGAACCTTGGGTTCACATTCACAAACCCAAAACTGCGTCAGGGAGGAGGTCTCACCGGCACCGGCAGGCTCAGCGCGCCGGACCGGCATCAGCGTGGGAGGAGCAGAACCTCTAAACAGACAGAAGTAACGAAGGTTTGATTCTCATCAGCTACGAGGATCAGCAGCAGCCGCTGGGCGTTGCTCTCCCTGACAGAACTGTGTTTTCACCTCAGTCACGCCATCAGCGCGTTCACTCCAGTGTGGGCGGAGCTCTGCACGGGAGGGGCTCCTTCAAATCTAGCCACTGAATTCATTCTGGTCAAGAGGAGAAATCATGACACACAAAGTTGAAATCAGAGGAACTGAAAATGGATGATTTCTAATTATAACTTTGAATGGTTTCTATGGCAACACGTATCAGGGGATGCTGTTTTTCAGTCGATGGCGGTATAATGACCATTTGGATTCCACTAATTTCATGTGCGGAGCTGTGGTTGGCTTGCGGGCCCGTCATGTGCAGCATGTTAACTCGTCATGTTGGATGCTTGTACTGTAGGTCCATTAAAACCCAAGTCTGGACCTGGTTCTGGATGTTAGGGGGTGACAAGAGTTCTTCTCGACTTCAGGCAGACTGAAGGCTAATGGGAGCAACAGTTCATCACCAAAGCTAACGAGTGTGTGTGTGTGTGTGTGTGGGGGGGGGGGAGGTGGTGATGAGCGGCGTGCAGTATGAAGTAGTTCAACGGCTCCTGTATATGTTGTTGACAATCCGGTCTCATGGGGGCAGTAGTGAGACACTGTCTGATGCCTGAGACCATTCAAGCTCCGTCCACCTGGAGGGAACTTTAACTCTTGACATGAGGGAAGGAGGAGCTCAGCCCTTCAGGGTCCAGGATTGTCTCTCTCACGCCAGCTGACATTATCATGCACATCCACCCCCCTGCTGTCAATCATTCATCAGCACTCCAGGGAATCGCATTAGGAGATTTTACAGTTGTTTCGGGTGCAGTTCTGGGGGGGGCTCTGTGGGGGGCGGATGGACTTCGATCTCTTCAAGCTGTTGCCTTTGGAGCTGCCAGCAGGGTTGGCTAGCGAGTAGGAGCGTCCATGCATCATGACGGCATTCATGCCGTTGGCCATGGAGAAGGACTTGAGGTGAGACTTGATGGCGACAGGCAGAGGGAGCTTATCAATGAGGTGGACCGGCGTGCACGACACGATGGCTCTGCAGCAAAGATCCTGGAGGCTGAAGACTGGGAAGGAGACAGAGTTGCATATTTAAAGGAGAATGCCAATGGAGAGGGAGCTGAGGCCCAGGCTAGTTAGCTTAGCACAATGACTGGTAGTGGGTGGGAAGTGTTAGCGTAGCTCCGTCTCTGCCTGCATTAATATCAGGAGGGTTGTGTGTAACCTTGGTGATGAATACCAGTTTAGCATGAGGAGACGTTGTAGTGGTAGAATCAGACACGTAGCCGGAACTACTTTCCTGACTGGGCGCAGTGATTTGACGCAACACCTCCAAAGCTCCACTGGAACTGATGCTAACACTTCCCACCCACTACCAGCCATTGGGCTAAGCTAACTAGCCTGGACCTGAGCTAGCTGATGCGAACACTTCCCACCCACTACCAGCCATTGGGCTACGCTAACTAGCCTGGACCTGAGCTAGCTGATGCTAACACTTCCCACCCACTACCAGCCATTGGGCTACGCTAACTAGCCTGGACCTGAGCGAGCTGATGCTAACACTTCCCACCCATTACCAGCCACTGAGCTAAGCTAACTAGCCTGGGCCCTGCCCCTTAGAGAAGAGTCTCTGTCTTCTCCTCTGTGTCTGGGGAGGATGGACAAGAAGAGACTTTCCCTAAAACTGGGCGTGTCCTTTAACACACCTCTTCAACATCACCTGGCTGCTCCACACAATCTCTCAGCAATAAGAAGGTTGATTCTTCTCCTGATTGGCTGTTCCTGTCTCATTGTACTCCAGGCTCCTGTTAACATCTTAGTAACGACTCTGACTGACGTCAGGCCAAATGTGAAGATGGACAGAAACGTGACCCCTTGATGAGTCGGCGCCGCCCATGTTACTCCCCATCCACCCACCTCGGTTGGGCCTCCAGAACTTCTCCATTCCGTGTCTCATCAGGACGATGCGCGACAGCTCCGTGAAAGACTCGATGACGTTGAAGTTGCACAGCGGACTCACTTCAAAGAAGGTCATGCCGTTCTTCTCGGCGTACGCTCGCGCCTGCTCGGTGGGAACTTGCCGTTTGAAGGCCAGATGCAGCCGGTTTCCTACGAGGATCCGTGGCACGCCCGGAGCGTGCTGAGGACGACACACAAACAACAGCTTGAAACTTAAAAAAGAAAAAGAGAATTTCTCCTGGGGAGGAATAAACGTTCAGAAGCATCTCTTGTTTTTTTTAAACTAGAATCAAACAGGAGCGCTGCCACGCTGGGAGCCGCTCACAGCTCTCCCACCTTCAGCCGCGGTGACAGACGGACGAAACACGCCGGCGGCGGGAGGCCTCCACCCTCTGCCTCACCGCCAGGATCCCAACCAGACCACCCGTTAGCATCGTTCTGATTAAAGTCCGTCAAGTTTGATTGAGCAAAGGACTGGAAGCGCTTGACCTTTAGGGTTTAGGGTTCATCTCATCCACCTCATGATTTTTCTACGTTTTAAGTTTAAACTTCACACACTTTTTAAACGTATTGCGGTTCATCATTCATCTGAAGGGTCCTGCTGTTTTCTGTCATTATTTCCATCTAAACTGCTAAATGTCACCAGGTGAGCTACTGACACATCTGTCAGCTCAAGGGGCGTGGTCTCTACGTCCCTGGTCAGCAGGTCAGGAAACCGAGCAGGAAACTAACTGACACACACACATGCCAGGACTGCTATCCTCCTGAGGACCGAGCTGGTTATTCCAACCATCACAGCTAACTAACCTTAAACTGAACCTAACCCTAGTTCTAACCTGAACCTCCAGAACCAGTCACCGGCCCAAAGGCACCAATAAAATCCCTCCCAAAAGTCAAAGTCGTCATCAGACACACACTGGGAGTGGACATCCTCCTCATCAGCGGGAAGGACATGATGGGAACTCTGACCCTTTGTCCCGACTCAGACACTCCACACTCGAGGAACCGGGTCACCAGGGGCTTCCTTTAAGACCCTTCGCTCACTGGGTTTCTTGCACTTGTGGCCTCTTGAAGACCAACATACTTTTTTTGAGGGAAAATTCTTAAAAAAACGTATCTGAAAGTCATAACAGTTCTGGTCTTGAATCTCCATTTTGGAAACTAATCGTTCAAGTTTCAAATCATTTGCAGATAACAAAGAAATCAGTGAAGAACCAGAGGGTTCTACCCCCAAACCAGAGTTCTGCCAAGACAAACAGATCTGCCTCCAAACCCAATGAGTTCTGTTTCGGCTCGTCTTCCAGTCCTTCACCACGTTTGGTGAAACTGGGCCAGGATGACGAACAAAGGGGGTGAAAACCCTTGGCAGAGGCAAGTGGGCAGCTGGATGGTCAGAACCAGCATCACGGTCAGAACCAGCATCACGGTCAGAACCAGCATCACGATCGGAACCTGCATCACAATCGGAACCTGCAGGGTGACAGGAGTCCCATGACTGTCAGCCTGGTCCTGCTGCTGCCACCTGCTCCGAGCCGAGAGAAGGCGGAGCCTCTCACACGACCCAACTCAGGTCATTCCAACTCCTGGGCCACCAGGGGAGACCTTCATCTTTTCCTCCGTCCACCCATGCATCCACCCATCCTCCTGACTCACCTCATCGATCTCTCTGATCCACCTGTCGATGCCGTCAAACGACCAGCGATTGGTGATGTCATACACCAGCAAGATGCCCTGATGAGAGACACATCACACAAAATGAACAGAAAGTGGCTGGAAATTCAAAGTGGGCGGAGCCACAGGTTTGTCAAGACTTGTTCATGAACCTTCAGCAAGGCCCTCACCTGAGCACCGCGGGAGTACGAGCGAAAGATGGTGCAGAACCTCCCCTGTCCTGACGTGTCCCTGAAGACAAGACAGAAATGTTCTAAACACCTGGAAATGTCTACAGGCCACACCCACCCCATCTGAACCCACAAGGCCCCTCCCCTTGGGGCTTACAGGGAAAGTGACAGGCGGAGGCCACATCAGCAGCCCCCCCGGAGCGAGCGAGCAGTTCTGGTGGTGATTATCACCTGCCATCCCTTTGATGTGGGATTTGTGCCATCAGCTGATGATCTCCTGTCGCTCTTCTTCCTCGGCCGGGAGGTCCCGACCGTGCTTTGATCCTTGTAGTCCTCCAAGGATCCAGGAAGAACGTCTGCTCAGCGCTCTGCTCGCTTTCCTTCCTCCTTTGGAGCCATTTCGTCACATGTTCGGCGCTCAACTGTTCAGGTCTTTTCTGCTTGTGAGGCTGGAATAGTCAGCTGAGTTACCTGATGGATGGTGAGCCTGCACTCTTCAAGGCTCCAGGTTGCACCTGAGTCTGGATCTTGTGAGCTCTGCTGACAGTCAGAGCCACAGTTCCTCCTTAACTAGGCCATCTCACTGCACCCTCTTCTTCTGCGGTGGTTGACAGTTGAATCGTGCTACCTGCTAATCTCCGTCAACAAACACCTGATATTTAACGCAGCGGTGAAAGGAAACAATTTTCTTGTGCTGAATGTCTCAGAAGCTGCTTATACTTGCAGCACATTTGGATGGAGAGCCGACGAATCTTCTCTCCTCTTTTGTTGAGAAAAGGAAGGAAGAAAAGCATTCTTTGGGACTTTTTTCAGCGGCGAATGAATCCACATTTGCAGCTGTCTCGAGTTTTTCAGGCAGCAAGAAGGTGCATGTGTTCAGATGTGGAAGGATTCCAGGTTTACTTCATCCAGACTTGTTTGAAAGGTTTTCTTTCTTGGACGAATAACTCCCGGGAGAGAAAGAGAGAGAGGCTGTGTGATGGTGGAGGAAGAACTGATGCAGCAGAAGTAAAGAGGACCCTCTCCACAGGGACGAGGAGGTCTTGGTTCTCCCCTGAAGAAGGGAATTCCTCGGCCCACTTCCACCTGACAGGCCCTGGCTGAGTCCTGACTGACGACTACATGAATCCCCACTGATGCAAGAATATTGGACGACACGTGGCGAGGTAGGATTACCGGCAGAGCTTCCTGTCCCACAATCTTCCAGTCCCAGTGAACCCAGCCCTTCCTAACCCACTTCAAAAAATCAATTCCCATTAAAATGGTGAGCCTGCACAAACAGCAGCACCCGCTTTTCCTGACTTGACCTCAGAGCGCTAAGCTAAAGATGGTGCTAATAAATGCCAGCTCCAGTAACGTGGTTCTTACCAGAGCTCCAGCTTCACCCTGCGGCCATCCAGAAGAATGGTGGTGGTCTTATAGTCGATACCTGGACAGAGAAGTGGGGCTCAATCATTCAAACACGTTTACAAACTGCAGAAAAGATTTTAGCTTAAAAACTTCATGGAAACTCAGAGTGTTGGTCTGTCAGCTGGCTCCTCAAGTGACAGTCACCATGGTAACGGTTCAGTTTGTCGCTTCCCTGTTACAAACAGACCACCTGCCACCTTGTTGCGTTCACTTCTCCGTCAGCAGGCTGGAGTGTGAAGAACCGCCTCCAGGAAGTTCCCCAGACCTTCCCAGCAGCTGCTGATGGAGGGGAGTTTCTACTTTCTGGTTTTCATCATTGTGAGTTGAGTATCTGTGCTCACATTTTTTTTTTAATCAGAGCCAGTCAGAGCCTGTGGACTCGCATCCTAACTAAATGTGTTCTTCCGTCTTGAACTTTTTCACTTCCTCCCCACCAACCTCTCAGTCAGAGGGATGCAGAGCAGAGCTGAGATCCTGGCTGAGCTCCACTCAGCCCTCCATGCTTACAGAAGCATCAACGAGGAACTTCTTCTTCCGATCTTTTACAGTGTGGACGAGCATTTTCACATAAGAATCTGTCTTTGAAGTTTAGATTTTTGTCACAAAGCCAGTTTTTCTGGAAGCCTACAGATCTTTGGAATTGTTTGCAATGTGTGTCGTGTTCTTCAACCGCGGCGTGAGGAGACTCTGAGGGCTCTGTGTTCAGTCCTTACTGCCATGGACCGGTCAGATTCACACGGACCGGCAGGTCGTCCCCACGCTTCCATCTTGTGCAGAGGAAGTATTCTTCCTTATGCTGGTAAAGATTCTTTTGCTGAGATTCCGTATCCTAGCAACCAAAGTCTCCAAAGAGCTCTCAGATGCTTCAAGCTGGGAAAAAGCATTTTGCTGGACACAGCCCCCAAACACTAAACTCCTCAAGTCAGTGTCCTGATGGTCACCTGAGCCGTCAACCACAGTGAGCTCAGCCCGTCCAAGACGCTGAGCAGTCGCCACCCCTTGTTTCTTCCATGGGTCCCACGCACTCTGGCTATTTGACCTTTCCATCAGCGTGTTGACTCAGCAGTGGACACCATTTGTGACTGAACACACTCTGATTGGCAGTTCATTTAAGTCAATCAGAACTTGAGAGGCACCGGCACCACCTCCCTAAGGCCCAAACTCAAAACAATCAAATAACACCATCTGAGACACTGTGAGATGCTGCTGTGGACCAGCAGCAGCAGGACCAGCAGCAGGACCAGAAGCAGGACCAGCAGCAGCAGGACCAGCAACAGCAGGACCAGAAGCAGGACCAGCAGCAGCAGGACCAGCAGCAGGACCAGCAGCAGGACCAGCAGCAGCAGGACCAGCAGTAGGACCAGTAGCAGGACCAGCAGCTGCAGGACCAACAGCTGCAGGACCAGCAGCTGCAGGACCAGCAGCTGCAGGACCAGCAGCTGCAGGACCAGCAGCTGCAGGACCAACAGCTGCAGGACCAGCAGCAGGACCAGCAGCTGCAGGACCAACAGCAGCAGGACCAGCAGCAGGACCAGCAGCTGCAGGACCAGCAGCAGGACCAGAAGCAGGACCAGCAGTAGGACCAGTAGCAGGACCAGCAGCAGGACCAGCAGCTGCAGGACCAGCAGCTGCAGGACCAACAGCTGCAGGACCAGCAGCAGCAGGACCAGCAGCTGCAGGACCAACAGCTGCAGGACCAGCAGCTGCAGGACCAGCAGCTGCAGGACCAGCAGCTGCAGGACCAACAGCTGCAGGACCAGCAGCTGCAGGACCAGCAGCAGCAGGACCACTTTCTGGAGGGGCTTCTTAGATGTTTGTTTCCATAACAGAAATATTTGAGGTGACATTTCACACTAAAAGTGTGTTTATTTTTCCCTTCGATGACTCATCATCAGGTGACAAGGAACTTTCAATGAGGACGTCCAGGTCCTGACAGACAAATCAACAAATCAACATTATGAGTCAGTTCCTTCAGTCAATGTGCAGGTCCCCTTGACAAGGTTCCTCTCTTGGTTCCACCTGTTCTACCTCTGAGGTTCCCCTCCTATGAGGGTTCTGTTTTCACAGATGAAACATCTGTCTGGATGTCTAGACTCTGAAGAGCTGCGCCTGGGTTCCAGCACGTTTCAAGTCTGTTGCCTGTAGGTGACGACCGATAGCTGGATTACTGGCGCCGTGACCCGCCTGTAGTCTGGAAGGTGCGTTGTCTAGGAGTGTGTACCAGCAACAAGAACGTCATCTATTCATCTAAACCTATTAGAGTCATGATATCCCGCGTCAGCTGAGCAATGCTCCGACAGATTCATGCGCTCCTTCCATGTGACCTGAAGAGAGCTCATTGTCCTCCACAGGCCACACAGCCAAACGCACAACTAGCGTGTTCAGGATGTTTGTGACACAACAGCTGAGGCCAGAGGGACTCACCACTGCTGTAGGCGTAGGGGGACTCGGCAGAGCCGTCCTGCAGGCTGTCCAGGATCTCTCCTTTACCCACGTCACTGTCTCCAACCAGGAGGAACTTGAGCAGGTAGTCGTAGCTCTTCACCGGGCTGCCCTGGCTGCCCATCCTGCCTCACATCTGAGCTCAGGGAGGTGGAGGCTGGAGGGTGGAAGCGAGGGGCTCAGACTCCCTCAACACAGGCACAAGGATGGGATGTCACCAGCCCCAAGATCCGAACCAGCTGGATGACGTGCACTACTTTGGTGCGGAGGGTTCAACAGCTCGGCCCAGGTCTCACTGGAGGAACATCCCGGGTCACTGCTATGAAAGATGGAGACAGAAATACATGCGCCATCACTTTGGTTAAAAAGACAGGAAGAAAGAAAGAAGAAGAAGTGGAGTCGATGATATTACTTGAGCCAAAAAGGCTGATGGAGACCTAGAGATTTCAACCCCGACGCTTCACTGCAACCCCAGCTGGATCCGGGAGGATCCTGAACCCTGGACCGGTTCAGCGAGTCTCTGGTTTTACTTGTCGGAAGACGACCTACCAGAGCTTTGTGTCCCCATATTGGATGCTAGCCAGTAGCAGGGAGCAAACTAGCCCAGCACGGAGCCAGCTGGCGAGCTTAGCTTGTGGGGCTGATGCTAACGTTACCGGAGCAGACGATAGACGCCAGAGTGGCTGAGAGACGCGTCCCGGTGAGCCACGGATCTCCTCAGGCGGATGCTGCTATTCCACAGCTGCTACACGCTAACCTGGCTAGCTCAACCCGAGCGACGTCTGTGTGATGGAGGCCCCCGTCCTCCTGGAGTCCGGGATCACAACGAGTCCAGTAACTTCGCCGCGTTACATCCAGATATCTGCGGCGGCATCAAACACGGATGTGGTTCCAGGTCCTGTCCAAGTGTCCGTGGCTGTGCTCTGGACTCCTGGTGCGGGATGGTTCCAATTCTCCATTATTTCCAGCCATGATCGCCGCGGACTTCAGTTGAAATGCTGCCGCCGTCTGACAGATCGCTGCTGCCCGTCTCCCCGTGCTCCCGCCCTTAGCCCCGCCCCCCGCTCACGCGATTGGAGTCTCCCTCCACTGATATGGCTCTCCTTGGCCGATTAAAACGTCAATCAAACTCAGCCGTCAACAACACGCAGATGGCGAGGACAACAAAGGTGATAAATTCGTCCCAGAAAACAAAGGCACGGCTGAGATTATCGCGAGATCAGAACACGAGTGGATTCTTCGACCGATCACGTGTTCGGTTGGCTTCAAGTTCAGTTTGAAACGACCAGGTGCGGACAGAACTCGGAAAGAAGAAATTATATTGTGGCCACAAGATTCAATCGCTTTGTCAGAGTTTATTGTGTTGACAAAATCAAAAATAACGGTATAAAATAAACACAAAATGCTTTCATGTCTGGAACGACATGTCTGGCCTTTTGTACCGAGAAATCAATTTCCAAAGAGCAGAAAATGAAAACAAGATCGCGCAAAATACATAAAATATGTGCAGATTAAACAATTTGAAAACCTTTTCAATATTTCTTCATTCTTTCAACAATTTTCTCACATCTGTATTTGGGTAATTTTGCCTGTGATTTTGATTGGTTGATGTGAAGTAAAGGCTTTAAGTCTGTGTCTCAGGGCTTGAGGTCATTTAGGACTTTATAGCTTAATTAAATGTTTTCTGGCCTGAGTCAACAAAAGGTGTCAGCTCAATGTCTGTGTAGGGTTCAAAACTTCACTGTGATTAATTATTCAATACTTCTCTAATTTTTGGGCATTCCTTTTAAATTCCTTTTCTTAGCCCAAATTCCATCTTTTGCTCAAAAACATCCCATCATGACAAACAGAAATGTTACAGAAACGGGAACCCTCGGAACCCATCACCCTCAGAACCCATCACCCTCTCGAGTCCCACCTCAGAACCCATCACCCTCTCGAGTCCCACCTCAGAACCCATCACCCTCTCGAGTCCCACCTCAGAACCCATCTGTTGAGGCTCGCTTTCCATCTTTCAGTGTTCCTTTCTTTTGGTGTCCTGCTGCCACTCCGTCCTTTTACTGGTTTTTGATTCTACGATGTTTTAATTTGTATTGCTCTTATTATTTATTGTATGGCGACCTTGAGTGCCTTGAAAGGCACCTTATAAATAAAATGCATTATTATTGTTATTGTTATTATTATTATCTTCCCCTGTGACCTGTCGCATTTGTGGGTAAAAAGAGTGCCTGTCTGCAGTCCACCAGCTGGTCCAGTGCAGCAGGACCAAACCTTCGCTGGTTCCATCGTGACTCCCCCCTCGGGAGCGTGGCCAGAACAAACACGCCATCCTGGCCACAGCGGCTTGGACACAAATCATCTCCACCACCAAGCCTGAGGCTGTTTGTCGATGCTTCGCTGCCTCGAAAGTGCAAATGTAAATCAACAAATTTGATTTAATGTGAAAAATCCAGAAAACCTCCAGGATGTCGTTGGACAGGAAGAGGCTGGCTTTGTGGGGCACGTGCAGCCTTGTCAGAGGACGGCCTCTCCCTCAGGAAGCAACCTTCCATCCGTCTTTAAACAATAAGACACTACAAGTCTAAACTAACAGAGGTTCCATAAAACTTCTCCAGCTGATTTCTCAGATGTGTCTGAAGTTTTGTTTAAATGGATATAATCTAATGAACCCTTTCCATCAGTGAGTATCTGATGACTCCGAACAAAAACAGGAGACAACTGTAGAGCAAATATGTACGATTTTATTCAACAGAAAAGATTTTATCAGCAGAATTAAATAAAACATCATTAATTTGTCTGTTCATTAACAGTGAAAGCCAAGATTTCATAGGTTAATGAATGAGGTCAGAGGCGCTGGAGGTTGAATTGTTGCAGCACCGGAATGCTAGCATTTTCCCTCAGACTCCAGTCTTTATGCTAAACTAAGCTAAGCTAAGCTAAACTCAGCTAATCATCGCCCTGCTGCGTTCAAGATAACATTTAACAAGTTAACAAGTTGAGGGGGGAAAAGGAGATCCAAGTAGAAACTCAGAAGCTCTCACGTCGCCCCAGAGCTCCAAACTCTGGCTGTCCAGCATTTATAACATCAGACATGGCGGCCCTCATCCTCCATGATTAGAAGACAATAGACGAACATGTTTGTAGACCATGACAGCTCATAACTTGATGTGAACTTCTGTATTATATAAAATACCTTCCGAGGCTCTCGGGTCATACATGGAATTGACAGCTATTTTAGTGACGAGCTGAAGCAACAGTGAGTCCGTGTGAACTGCATGCTGGGAGTGGTTTCGAACGCAGCGGTGCCGACCATCTTCTCATTTAGCTTCAGCAGGTTTGTGTATTTCCCCAAATGTTGAAGCATGAAGAGTTAAAGACAGTTAAAAGAATTCAAAGCCAAGTTTCATAGCACATGAAGCAAAGGAAGACTAATGCAGGTCTGGAATCAGATTTAAGAGTTCACTTCATGTCTTGATGACGTGTTTGGTTCAACAGGCCTACAAGGAAACATGAAAACTGAAACTACAAACCTAATAATTACATTTTGACTGAATTCTTAACAATTGTGAGACTTTGCATCCAAAGAAGAGACAAAATCCTTTTGTATAATTTGAACGATAGTAATGTTAAGATCTGAATCACTAAAATAAAATGAATTGATCTGTGCTGTCAGACATGAATACATAAACACCTGCTAACCTGAAGTGCAGACGTGCTGGTTTGATCACGGAGCAGCTCACCTGCCTCCATTGATGTGCCGCCACCACATAGGTTGTTAGCATGTTCGTCCTAAAAGGCTCTTCTCCTATCAGTTGAAGTAAAGTCAATGTGCTTGCAAGGACAAGCCAGCTAATGTTAGCAGCTAACGTTAGCAGCTAATGTTAGCAGCTAACGTTAGCAGCTAATGTTAGCTTACAACAAGACGTGCTGCAGTTGAACAAAAGCAAACACCTGAACTCCGTCTCTTAGTCTTCCTCCTGAAAAAATCTAACATTTCTGTATGGAATTGTTTGATTAACCTTCTAATAATGACGTTGCGTCCAGGCCAAGTCTGAAAGAGAATTTTTGAAAAGGCCTTTTACTTTTTTTTACAATTGTTTCGTCATACAAGCGATGTGACTGAGACACATCTGCATCGAAAACTCCCATCTCTGGTTAGAGATTTTTCCAAACCTTCTGTAGTCGATTAAATCCAAACTTCATTAAGAAAATGAGCCTTTCATTGTTTCACCACCACCACTCAGTTTCAGCTGAAGCGTTTATTCAGGGACGCTGGCCACTGGCCTCAGAGGTTCCGAGTGTCTGATCTATAGAACATCATCAACTCACTGGTCACAGACCGTCAAACATCGTCACCATCATAAGCTTTAAAAATCATTGCAGAGCTTAAAACTGCCGAGCTGAAATTCAGCTTTCACTCAGGAGTGTTCACTGCTGTGGTCCGTGACATCACGGCGGGTCTCAATGACTTTTCAGCTGCAACAAGGTCGTATTCCAGCTGAATGTCCGTTTGTTTTTCCTGGAGCTTCAGCTCTAACCTTCCTCCCATCGAGGTCTTCATACTGGTTTCACCCTGCCCCCCTCTTCACCTTCTCCATCTCTTTATCCATTCAGCTCTTCCCTTCCCTCCCCTGGCCTGCCACTCCCCACCTCCAGCATTCACCTCTCAGTCTGTCTTGGTGGTTTTGTGTCTCCAAGGGTAAATCAGCTCCCCAACAAACAGCTTCTTGACCAGGGCGGCCCACGAGTCTCTGGGGTAGCAGCTGTAGGTGGGCGTGCGGTACGTCTGCAGCACGCTGCTGCTCTTCAGAGGGTTAATCTGAGGAAGGAGACACACACACACACATCGGTTTTAGGAGACAGACAAGAGAAAGTGGCTTCTGGACCACTTCCAGACTCTCTAAGCCTTCCCTTTTAGTTTGAGTTGTCCTCATTTATCTTTTTAATGCCCCCCTTTCGTCACTGTTCTGACTGCTTGTCAATGCGTTGAGTGTCGTGGTCGTTTTGAGCTCATATCTGTTTTAAGTGTCCAGAAACTACAGATGACAAAGAGCTTCTTGGCTAATTAGCGTGGTAGCCAGTTAGCTTGACCCAATGACATAAATGTGTGAGAATATTCCTTTTTTTGTTGGTTCAAAACAATGAAAAGTTGATTTTCTTTCTGGTGAGCTTTCATGAGACTTCTTGGGTGTTTTGGTCGACTGATTCTGTTTTAGCCGTTTGACTCAGTTGGACAACAGCGCATGGAACCTTCAGTCCATTCTATCATTCTTAGTTGTGGTCTTGTTTCAGTTTGGGTTCCCAGCTAAAATAGAAGTCGTCAACAATCATTTCTACGAAATGAACTACATTGAGATTTGCATTTTTTCAATATGATTGTTTTACAGTTATGAAGGACTTTTTTAATAGTTTTACATATTGGGAATCTGTCCAGGGTGAACCCCACCTCTCGCCCGTTGATGCTGGGATAGGCTCCACCCCCCGCGACCCTTACTAGTAAGGAATAAGACGACGACCACATATTGAGAATGGATGATCTGAAACACTGTGCGGCACCAGTTATTATAATACATATGAAATAATGAAGAGCATTAATCTTGCATTCTGCCACAAATTCTTCAGAACAAAACCATCATCATTCAACTTCCCAATACCAGAGAAGCCACCACCAACATGTCACCCTTCACATTCTTGTGTTCAGTGGCCGGCTAAGCTGGGCCAGGGCCAACAGCCCAACCAGACCAGACGAGGTGGACCGCATTTTTCCTGACATTGTAGAGTCCGACTTGAGACTTTGATCCATGCTGTGTTAGCATCAGCTCTCTGCTGGGGTTCAGCGGACATCGCTGTCATGACAATGGGAAACTAGCATCCAGTGAAGGAACTTTATTGAGTGATCAGAACTTATGGGGCTCCAAAAAATGAACGTTGTACACGTCTGGATTTTACGTGTGAAGTCGTACCTCCATCAGCAGGTGGAGGGCTGTCCCGGGCTCGTCACACAGCACCCTGAACTTCACACCCTCTGTCGAGCAGGTGATGGAACAAAAAACAAGGTGTTACCGCAGAGACGGTGCTTCATCCTCTCACTTAACTTCCTGCTAATTTGTCCATGTCCCAACTCATCATCCTGGTGTCTCCGATATGAGTAGCAGGACATAAATAAAGGTGACGGCGTACCTGCGAGCCTGTAGGGCCGACAGATGCGAAGGCCGACAGCGAAGAGAGGGAAGGAGTTGATGAAGTCCACGCTGAGGTGGAGGACGCCCTGGAAGAGGACCACCACCAGACGCAGCTGCATCCCAGAGACACCCAGAGGTAAATACACACTCTTAAGATGCTAACTTCCTGTTGGACTACAAAACTACCTCATCCCTGACATGACCACTTCCTGTCAGTGCTCCATCAATAGTGGAAATATAGAATCCATTTTGGTTGCTTAAATGATTCTCGCCATCGTGTGCCACCATATCTTGAAGGGTCGTTAACAAAGTGTCAACCTCAGTGACGGCGACCAACACCTCTAACTGAGCTGAATCAAAGAGTGCGTTTCTCACCAGAGTGAAAACCAGGTAGTAGAGTGCCGTGGTCGGCAGCAGGAAGAGCAGGATGGTGAACAGAAGCGTCCCGATGAAGAGCTGAGGTGGAACAAACACACAGACTAACATCTGAACCTCTGATGATGATGATGATGATGATGATGGCGGGTGTCTCACCTGGTCCAGGTCGTAGGAGCAGGAATCAACCCTCTGACGGAGAACATTCCACTTCTTCCCTCTGAAGAGCCTCCAGAGAGACGAGAGTCCGTAGATCTTCAGACAGTAGAGTCTGACACACAAACCAGGGAGAGACGGGTGGACAAACAGAAAAACTATTTCTTTTTTTATTAAATGGATAAAAAGAATAAAAAATACAAGTTAGAGAAACAGCTAAATCCATACAAAGCACTTTTTTCTCAAAATTGCATTCATTCATCTGTTCAGGTCTTTGCTTCTTATTGACTGACGGACAGGAAGACTTCAGCTGAAGACCAGATCAATGCTCAGTCACAGAACTACAACGACAAAAGTAGAGGAGTTAAACACGGTGTTCCTCAAGGCTCAGTGCTTGGGCCGATTCTCTTCACTTTATATAGGCTTCCTTTGGTCAAATTATTCAGAAACACTCCGTACCTTCCATTGTTCCCCAGACGATACTCAATTATTCCAGCAGTTACTACACTACAAGCAGGCATTACACACATGAAGGCCTGGATGACTTCTAACTCTTTACTGCTAAACTCTGATGAGACAGAAGTTCTTGTGCTTGGCCCCAAACACCTTAGAGACACGTTACCTGATGATGTCACTGCTCTGGATGACATCACTACGGCCTCCAGCAGCACTGTTGAGAACCTAGGAGTTCTATTTGATCAGGATTTGTCCTTCAGTTCCCACATCAATGACATTTCTAGGACCGCCTTTTTCCATCGACGCAGTTTCTCTAAGATCAGAAACATTCTGTCTCCAGGTGAAAACGAGTCCATGCATCTGGGACTTCTAGGCTGGACGATTGCTCCTCACTTTTAAAGCTCTTATGGTCAGACTCCATCGCATCTGGAAGAGCTCCTAGTTCCTCATGAACCCAACAGAGCACTACGCTCCCAGGATGCAGGGTTCCTGCTGGTTCCTAGAGTTCTAACAGTAGAATGGAGCCAGAGCCTTCAGCTATCAGGCTCCCCTCCTGTGGAACCGTCTCCCAGTTTCAGTCCAGGACCCAGACCCCCTCTCTAGGTTTAAGAGCAGACTGAAGACCTCCTTGTTGATCAGGCTTATAGTTGGGGCCGGTCCGGCTGATCCTGGACCAGCTCCTAGTTTATGCTGCTATAGACTGAGACTACCGGGGACTCCCATGATGCACTGGGCTTCCTCCTCCTCTCTGTTCTCTCCATCTTTATCCACAACATCCTCATGTGTCAATCATCCATCAACCTCAACTTCTTCCTGGAGGTGTCTGTGCTCTCACCCTGCAGGTCACCTGGGGCTGTAGACGCTGGGATGATCACTTCCTGTCTGGACCAACTACTCGCTCGCCCTGGCCTGTGTTCCTCTCTCCTTCCTACGCCTCCATCTCTCTCCTCTTATCCCCCTGCCCCACCCCTTTCTCTCCTCTCCTCCCCCACCTCCATCCCTCTCCTCCCCATCAGCTTGAGGTGTACTAACTTCTAAAGCTGCATGATGACACCCAGCTGCTCTCTCACTGAGAGGCTGTGAGAGAGCTTCAGCTTCCAGGAGCTCCTGCTGGCAAAAATACGCAACAAGGAAGGTGGGTCATATTTACTCAGGCTCCACGGGAGCTGAGCTGTCTGTAGGGCAGATGCATAATTCAGTCGCTGCTCCGCCTCTTCCACATCACTCCTTTATCACAGCCTCCACCCAGGTGTAGTTACTTCAGATGTCAAAAGCAGTTTATTATCTGCAGTATCTCTGACAGTCAGGAGGCTCTCGGGGTGTGGAGGGTGGCTCACTGGGCCAAGTTGCCAGAGTAAACTTTGGTACTGTACGTCTTTGAACGCCATGAGAATGTATGATCTCAACTGTTTTTCAACAAAATTATGTGATCAATATGTCTGACAGGTATAAAAGCGATAATGTGATGATGCACGAGAGTATTAAAGCAATGAGTCTGCGTCAAGTCAGCAGGTCAGGATGACGGATCGGATCAACATCACCCAGATGGACCAGTCAGCGTCTGAGCGCTGGTGCAGTTTGTAAGAGCCTGAGGAAAAAAAGTGGTGCAGGACTGAACCCTAAAGTTCTGTTGGTAAAACGTCCAGTTCCCTCGTTTCCAAGTCAGAGAGCTGAAATCAGCAGATGACGATATTTTACACTTGTGCTCATGCTGGTCTGCTACCCAGGACGCCCACAGTGGCAAAACAAGATTTCTCACTGACCCCTGCACCACCGTGCCGCCCTGTCTTTGTCACATTTGTGGCAAAAGGTATTAAGCCATTAAAAACCGATTCATCATTTTACGGGGATTTTGCTGGGATAGGCTCCACCCCCACCACCCTGAACAGGAGAAGAGGGAGAACATGGAGGGATGATGGATGGATGGAGCAAGTGAGGGAGAAACCTTTCCTGCCACTGTCCAAACAACAACCTGGTGTTCAGGCATCCCAGACTAAAGTAGGCGGAGATCTCTGATGTCACTGGCCTGTATGGCAGGAAGTCATTTTTTTAGGCTGGTATGCACATGTTTCTTTCACCCAGCCACCAGACACGCGGGCTGAATCTGAGTCAAGGTCTCACCTGGCTCCGTAGACGTAGAAGCAGTAGATGTGGAAGGTGAGTAGGGCCACCATGTCCGAGAGCAGCGAGAGGGCAAAGGTCAGGCCCAGACAGGCGGACAGGCCTCCGTACCAGAGGATCCCCTCGATGAAGGGGGACATCAGGTGGATATAGCCTGGAGGGAGAGGAGGGACTCCCCTTCATTCGTAGTGTTTGGATGTGTATGTGTGCGTGTGTGTGCGTTGTGACTCACTGATCCAGAGGTGAATGTGGTACAGGAAAAAACGGCCCAAAACTTGGTCCAAGGCCCTGTTCATCTTCAGGCCAGCAGGGGCTCCCATCAGCCACTGCAGCAGCTCCTCCAGCTCTTGGGCCACATGCTGTAGAGGACCCATGACAGATAAATGCCAGGACATGTGATCTCAAGCCTTCCTACCCGACATCCTGAAGCAAGTCAGGTGACGCAGGTAAAACGGCAGACTAGCAAGTTGTGGTGGGGGAATTATTCTGGGGTGTTTGAATGTTAGGACAGCATTCCCAAACTGGACATCGACTGCCATGGTAACGGTAAAAACTCAGACACCCTACGTCTAAGCTTTGGAAATCAGTGCATTCACATGCTTACATCAGCCGCAGGCACCAGAGTGTTTGCCAGCATGGTGATGCGGTCGTCTCTGTAGAGCCATGAGATGAGCAACATGCCGAGAGCCACGTCCACCAGGAAGGACACAAAGATGTTGGCTTTTCTAGACAGAGGAAGTAACGACAGTGAGACAAAGAGAGCAGCGAAGTAGCAGAGGCAGTCTCAGCCAAACCCATCACAACCTCTTATAACCCAGGTTTCCACAAAACGCTCTAGAATAGTCTATGTCCTCCAAAGCCTCCATTTCTGTGCGTCTGTAGGAGACACAGCTGACTTAATCTTTACTGTCCCTCTTGTCTCCTTCTGATGCAGCTGAAAAGAAAAGCAGAAAATGAGAGCTATTCAAGCTTGGACTGACGAGACAAATGGTGAACTGCTAGTGAAGGTAGATATGCCATGAACACTAAAACATGCGCTCGAACAAACTTAGACCTTTCGCTTCGATATCAAATGGGCTGTCCTTGCTCTAATGTGCAGGAAATACTTAATAAAAAAATCAATAAATGCCTGAAATGACATCACATCAGGTCTAAGTGGTAGGTTTATTCTTTCAGTGCTCTGATGTCCTTTTGGACATGAAACGTCTTAGACGGTAAAGGATCTTATCTTCTCACATGAATACTGGCTGGTATATCGGTTATACAATGATTTACTCACTAGTATTTCTTCTGGTCCCAAAAATCAGTCTTTTACATTTGATGTTTATTGTGAATCTGCATTGTTGCTGTAAATTAAACCTCTAATTGAGCATCTGAGCGCAGAAAAGGCTCAACGCTCACAGATGTGAACACAAGTCTTGTGTCTCATTTTGGTTTCTGAGGCCTTGGGATGTTCAGCCTGTCACCACATCACCCTCAGAGTGAAGAGGTGACACACACACACACACACACACACACACACACACACACACCTCATGAACTGTGTGTGTCTGACAGCTGATGCAGGAGAACTGAGCGTCTTCATGTGTTCGGTTCTGTAGCTGAGCTGGACACACGTGGACAGTTTGGAGGACAGCAGGCGCAGCGGGTACAGACTGAAGACCCTGCAGGTGAAATAAACAATCAACAACTGATGCTTCGGGGAAAGTTAAAATATTGCAGCTATATGACATCAAAAAAAAGCAGAAACTTTCGCCAAGATAGTCTCCTGGAAGAGCACAAAGAGACTGAGAGGAATTTTGGATTGAAAAGACGAGTCTTGCTCAAATGGTGCCAGAAAAGCTGCATGCTGATGTCAGCGCTCCGCCTCCTCACCGGACGCTACAGATCCAGGTCCAGACGGCGAGCAGCCAGCTGATAAGCAGGCAGAGCGGCACCGACGCCTGTTTGAGCAGCTCCACAATGATGCTGGCCTCACGACCCTCTGACTGCCAGTGAGTCGACTTGAGGGGCCCGTCATCATACCTGTCCAGGAAGAAGAGCGGCTGGCTGTGCGCCACTGTCTGGAACACCTGGACCCAAGAGGAAGAGGAGCATACATGACCTCCCCTGCCTTCATGATTGTAAACGTTATGCATTTATTATTAATGCCCTTATTTTCCTGGTCCAAGACCTGGGACCAAACTGGCCTACCTGTCTCAGCTCAGACGGAGGACCAGCTAGGGGGTCAGGAATGCCGTTCTGGATTGGGTGGAGCTGTGACAGCATCACCTTCCTCTGCTCATAGTGGATGAAGATGACTTTCTCTTCTCCCTGACCTGCAGCGTCGCTGCCGCCCTCCTCATCCTCGGTCTTCACCTCCCGCTGAGCTGCTCCTCCATCTGAACACAACAGATTTACATCTTCTTCAACATCAGGTTCGACTGCTTTGTCCACTGAAACGAGGGAAGATGAACATCTGCAGGGTTTGATGATTCTCCACAGACAACCGGCCTCCTCAGATCAGCTTCCTGTCAGTCAGACTACATTGCTAGGAATCTCCTACCACAGCTGTACGCCTCTGCTCTGTGTGGGAGGCCGCGTGACCTTGACCTCTAACCAATAACATTTTTCAGGCCGACCTTGAGCCCTACTGGACATGTGAGTTCCTGTGAGTTCTCGAGCTGTCAGGTATATGAGAACAAGACACACAGACATCGCCCAGTCCAGGGCTGTTGCTGCGACATGAGAACCCTGTAATCATGAATGAAGTCATCACACTGGTTCTTGCCAAGTCAATCAAGCCTCCGAAACATCCATAAACTTGATCCATGACATTTCTGCTGGCGCTGGACTACTGAAACCTCTGCATTAAGAGAAGGTGAGGCTGAAGCTCGTACCCTGATCCCGCCCCAGGACCTGGCAGCTAAAGCCCGTCTTGCCAGTCAAGCGGCTGATCTGGAGCCAACGATCCTTGGGGAAGATGGTGCTGAGGTCCCTGAGGAAGCTCTCCATGCCCTCCTGACCATCTTTGGGCAAACTCCATGAGCCAAGCACCGTCAACTCCACCCTGCTCTGGGCCTGCATCTGGAAGAGAAACATGGAGGATAGACTTGCTAGCCTCTGAGCCTTAGTGAGGAGGAGATGACCTCAGAGGTTATGGGATGGTTTGTGAGTCGCCTCTTATCTTTAGCTGTTAACTTAAAAATGATGTCTACTTATATGAGGGATTTTCTGTACGTCAGCCGCACACAAACCTACCAAGCTGAGTTCTGTGACCCAGTCACCACCAGCGTAGCGCACCAAGGCCTGCATGAAGCTGCACTAACCTGCTGGATGTACTGCTTGACCTGGCCGGGGATGAACGGGTAGTGGATGACTGCCAGAACCACAGCAGAGTCGTGGCCGGGGATCCAGCGGCCCACCAGCAGCCCGCTGTCTGCCCGGTTACAGCACTGGGGGAAGAAGACTTTGAGCACCATGACTAGCAGCCCGTGACGGCCTGATATCCACTGGACAGAAACCTCCTGTGGAAACAAAGAGCTGACAGGAGAACAGCAGCATCAGCATCTCAACACCAGACTCAACACAACCCAAAGCAGTCGCACTCTAGTTTTCCATCGGCGGTGAACCATTAAACACACGTCAGCATTCAAAAATCAATTATTGCATTAATAATACAAATGGTGATACTGTGAATAATCTGCTTTCTGCGTTTGAAGGGAAACTGGAGCATCGGGGGTACTCGGCCGTCCTCGTTTTTGCCCTTCAATTATTGAGTCAGTGGCGTTGTTGTAGCTGCTGCTGCGGCAGTACGCGGCGCCCGCGGCGGGTCCTGCATTGATTTCAGCGTTAGCCAGCTAGCAGGAAAGTAGGTTAGCTCCGGTGTAAGCAAGTGACGAGGACTGAAGCTGGCTGATATTCATTCACAGACTCGTTTGTGATGCATCCATGCAGTTTCCCCCTGGTCAGAACGCCTCCCAGCTCAAACACGGCCAGCTCGCTACTATCGATCGAATAAAAATGTTCCAATTAAACCGAAATCCGGGGCCGAGGCGGGAAGATTCGGTTTGTCTCACAACAGCGACGTTTGATATGGAAAATCGAATCGTGACTGACCTTCTTTAACAGCCACGGGAGCTTTCACCTCTCGTCCCTCGGTCGAGCTCCAGACCCCGCCATCTTTGTTGTTGACGGTCCGGCGCGTTTAAGGTTCCCGAAGGGAACACTTCCGGGCGTGTGTTCCGGTTCCGGTTGCAGTGTACTGCATTATTCCTGTTCTTACTGTATTATTACTAGAATTGCTGTATTATTACTATTAATGCTGTATTCTAACAGTTCTTATAGTATTATTACTGTTGCAACTGTATTATTAGTTATTACTGTATTATAACAGTTCTTCGTGTATTATTACCATTGTTACTGTATTATTGTTGTTATTACTTTTAAACACCAATTCTTGGAGTGCAGCTTTTTTGCCCTTCGCCTCACAGCAAGCCAGTTGTCTAACAACCGTTCCTACTAGACTGCAGTTATTTGATGACGTTTGTATTTTTTAAACCCATTCACGTCCTGGAAAGTCGTCTTACAGCATTTTTCGTATCTCACGTGAATCATTTTTAATTAACAACTTGGATTCTGCGGTGCGTGCATCGCTCCTCTGGTACATGACTGAACTGAAGCCTGAAAACCTGCACCGACACGGAGGAACTTACCGGTGAAGGGTGCCTTGACAGACGAGGCGCTGCTGGCCGTCAGTGCCGCGGGGACACGGCCGCCCGCCGACCAACGGTCCGTTTATCTCCTGCTGCCGTGACACAGCAAGAAAGAAGCGGGACGCGAAAGCTAATTGACTCTTTTACTTTGAAACTCCTGTCGCTGGTTTTCATTCTGGTGTGTGTTGGTTGGTGGAGGCGTCGCTGCGGCTCCGCGGTTGATTCTCCTCCAATAAAAGATCCAGTTATGATTTAGTTTTGGTTTGTTTAGGTTGATAAAGTGAAAACGGGCTGCAGAAAGACTACAATACCCAGAAGCTCTAGCGAGGAATGGCGCGGTGCGTTGTGGGTAGGACTAAAACCAACACAATCCCACGTGAAGGATGCAGCGTGCGGTACCGGAACGAAGCCCAGACGTCGAGGAGGACCAGAAACCGGAGGCTCTGGACGGGTTCCGGGCGGGGTTCTTCGCCGCGAGCCGACTCGCCGGCTTCCCCTGGGCGGTGAGTCTGACGGTCAGACGGGTAGCTTCCGAGAGGGGCTCGCGCCACGGATTCGGTGGAACGCGCTTAGGATGAAGATCGGATGATGTTTTGTTTCTGTTGTCCAGCGGAATGTTAGCTGTGACTGCGCGAGTCAACATTGCGGTATAAGATGACGACACATAAACGTCACGGAGGCCTCAGTAACCCGCGTGTCCGCGCGCAGGTCACTAATGGCACGATAGCGACGGCGAGACTCACGCGGGCGTTTCTGCTTTCAGTTTCTAGAAAAAGAGCTCGAACGCAGCAAATCATCAGACGTCATCTCTGATGTTCTCAAACAGGTAAACAACACACACACACACACACACACACACACACACACACACACACACACACCCTTGGAGAACGGGAACTTCCCGAGGACTAACCACTGTCCTCTGTGCTGGTGCCAGACGTGTCTCCACCCTCTGAGCAGGACGTTCCCCCCGGCGGTCAGCTTCAGGCGGAGGTTCCTGTCCGAGCTGGTCAGACGGGTCAGTGCTCCTGATGGAACCTTCCGGGGAACCATCAGTTACTTCCTGTTTATTGTTGTAACATGTGGAGGGACTGAGGTTCTCGCTGTGGGCGTGTCCTGTTGAGCTCTTTGTCCATTTTGGTCACATAGATCATGACAGAAATGTCAGTTTTGCTCTCAGATGATTGGGGTTGTGCTGTTTCCATAGAAACGCAGCCTAAACACTTGACAGGAGCAAAACTAACCCAGTCAGAATCAATCGATCAATCACGTCTCCGGTCTCGTCCTCTGCAGCTGGACGCCGCCGGCTGCGAGCCACTGGACGAGCTGTACGACACTCTGGCTGAGGTGGTGGGCGCCACGGAGGAGACAGAAGGATACAAGAGCTACTTCCTGGTACCGACGTGCCACATGTCTGTTATAATATGAGAGATGAACCAGAAAGATCATGAACATGTTGTGTCTTCCACTCTGAGTGTTTCAGGTTGTACGTAGTGCAGGTACATGTGTTTATCTACTTCCTGTGACTCTCTGATGTCACTACCTGCCTGTCATCCCTCCTGACTTCCTGTTTGGGTCCTGCAGCCTTATGGCGGTGCTATCAGCCTGTTGGAAAATGTGGCGGTGATCTCAGAGGGAACAACAGGACTGGTGACCTGGGACGCCGCCCTCTACCTGGCAGAGTGGGCCCTGGAACACCCGCACACATTTGCTGGCAGGTGACCGCCACGAGAGAGAGGCTCGTTGACTGATTCAGTCCCAGGCAGCGTCACAGCTGATGATGGTTTCAAGTCACTAGAATCAGCGTGGCTGTCCACGACCCCGAGACTGTTGTTGGACAGTTTAGCTGTTGTTAGCCGTCAGTCTCCGTTAGCTTCAAGCTAAATATAAGTGGCTGATTCCTCCTGCATTCTGGAGTCAAGACGATGCAGGAGTGAGCTGAAGACGCATCCACGTGTCCTCATCAACACCGTCTTGTGTGCAGGTCAGTCCTGGAGCTGGGCAGCGGCGTGGGCCTGACGGGCATCGCCATCTGTCGAACCTGCAGCCCATCCAGGTACGTTTTCAGCGACTGTCACCACAGCGTCCTGCAGAGACTGAGGGACAACGTGCAGCTGAACGGTCTACTGGAGAAGACGCCGCCTGCCGTCCTCGTGGAGGAGCTGGACTGGATGGCGGTGACGGACGAGCAGATGAGGGCGATCGGGGCAGACGTCATCATTGCTGCAGGTCAGACGCAGTTTGTGCAGCAGCTGTGAGAAGGGAGGCGAGTTTCATCGAGCGCCTTTCCTACTCGTACACAGCGAGGTTTGAAAGATCCCACGTTGGAAGAGAAAACTGATTCTCAGGTTTCTCTGACGCACGCCACTGCATCCCCTCTCAGTCGGGCTTCTTGCTCCCTCCTATTCCTGTGAATACTAGTAATATGAGTATAATACTCGCATTGCTAGTATTACGAGTATTACTAGTGATACTAGCCATGGGGGCCAATGGGACAACAAACACGCTCAGTACTCAGTGAGAGCGAGTACAACTTGGCCAGTAGCAGCGTGCAGTATTCTTGCTCAGTGAGGACATTGACCTGCTGGGAACTAAGAAATGGAGCCTCAGGTTCTGGTGGTTTGTTCCACAGATGCCTCACCCTGCTTGGTTCTGGTACCAGGAACCGTTAGTAAACCCATCCCAGAGGAGCTTACGGGTCTGGACGCCAGCACAGGGTTCCTCCCTGGAGATTAAGTCAACACGGGCTAATAATTTGAAGTAACATTTATTTACATTCATAAAATTTCAATCAATTTACATTTAAACTGCTCTGTTGCTGCCAAGGTCCCAGGTCCCAGGTCCCAGGTCCCAGACTGATGTCGTTACCTGCTCATTGGTGACACTGACAGAAGGTCAGTGACCCACTGATGACTCATTATGGAGCCTTGAACGTGAGCAGCGAGCTCATTAATAACTGAAATATGAGAGAAGACCAGGCAGCAGAGGGAACATTGGGGGCTCAGGTGTTGAGCCTGAGGGAGATGGAGGGGGCGGAGTCCTCCCCGGACCTGCTGTCCTCGCTGGCGGTCTCCCAGGTCTCTCCTGCGGCTCCGCTTTCTCTTCTGCTACAAACAAACAAACCGGACTCTGACGTCACGGCGGGACGGCGTCGCAGTGCTGACGTGTCCGTCTCTGACCTGCTGGCCGCCGCCGTGGACGCTCCGTGTCCCGGAAGCCTGGTGACAGAGCCATCGCGTTAGGACTGTACCGGATTACGTCACAGTAGAACCAAACACCGAGAACCCGTGAAAGAAGAGACTTGTCGCGTCTCCGGGGTGGAAACGGCCCCGCCGGGGCGGAGGCTCGCGAGCAACGTTAAACTGTGACAACCTACGCGAAGAAAACCGTCCAAACCGGGACAACGGAGGCGACCCGCACCTGTCCAGCAGCAGACGAGCCAGGTCGGCGTCCCTCCGCAGCCCGAGCCGGTCCCGCAGTTCCCGCCAGCGCGGAAGGGCCACGCCGATGTTCACGCGCGTCGCAGCTCTGCTCCGGTCGCTCGGAGTCCCGGAGAGGTTCGGTTCGGCCTCGACCGTCTTCTGCATAACGGAGGAGCTGAGCGCCCGCGAGAGACAACACTCTCCTTCGGTGGTAGTGCACCGCTTTTACTGCCACCCGCCGGAGAGTGGCCGCACTGCAGGCCCGCATCAGCAGAACCCAGACCCAGAACGCTCAGGTGTAAAACCTCTTGATAGGAAACTCCGAGTTCCCGGTCTCAGAGCAGCTGATTGGTGTTGAATTAATCAACCCTGCTCCTGCAAGAGTGTTGAAAGCCAAGCCAAATGGCGCCGAGCAGAGAGGCGCAGGTGGCCGCCACAGGATACGTCACACCTGGTCCTCCCGAGTTTGTCGTGTCCTCCATCTGCGTCTCTCCACTCGGCGCCGGATGAGCCTGACAGCCATCAGCTTTTGATGGGTTGTCAGGGAAGCAACCGTTTTTCTTTTTGGCACAGACGCCTCCATCGAACAGTGAACAGAGGGGACGGGGGGTCGACTGCGTATGTGGCGTGCGCTCTAACCACTTGACCAGCTGAGTCAAGTTTTCTATAAACCCAGAAGGTTCCGCAGGAGAAGGTTCCTACTGGGGCCGAGAATAGAAACAGAGGGAAGGTTCTAGAGTAACAGGGGTTCTCGCTGTCTCTTGCAAG
Source organism: Aulostomus chinensis (assembly GCF_037954235.1). Lineage (NCBI taxonomy): Eukaryota > Metazoa > Chordata > Actinopteri > Syngnathiformes > Aulostomidae > Aulostomus > Aulostomus chinensis. Next base: position 417,790 of record NC_141337.1, read on the forward strand.
AACTGAACCGAACTAGAACTGGTTCTGGTTGGACAGCAGCCACAGGGATCATCTGTGTGTGCTGCAGACGTGGTGTACGACCCCGCCGTGGCAGGCCGTCTGGTGGAGCTGCTGTCCCGGGTCCTGAGGGAGTCGCCCACCCAGGCGATCATCTGCTCCGCCATTCGCAACCCGGACACCTACAGCGTGTTCAAGCAGCAGCTGGGTAAGACGGTGGCTGATGGCGTCAGAATGTTGGTGGCTCAGTGACATCCTGAGCAGAGTTTGTTTGTTTTGACAGGAAACGCCGGGATCAGTCATCATGTGATCAGCGGCGCTGTCAGCTGTGTGTTTCCCCACAGCAGAGTCTCTCCAATAGAAATGATTCAACTGTCCATGTGACAAGTGAAAGGTTTATTTACAAATGTACATGAGAAGTTCTTCACCTCGCCATCATTCTACACACCGCCACATCAACCTGACATGGCGCCATTCTCTCCTGGTTCTGACCCAATTCAAAGTGCTGCTTCCTCTGTTCTCATGATTCAGGCAGGATCCAGTTTATCACTGGCCATAGAACAGAGGTAGAACATTGTGGTCCCAGTTGTCGTCCCATCGCCGCCCCCTGCTGGCTCGGAGGTTCCTCCTGAAGTCCCCCAGCCTCCCCTCTGACCCGGGGAACCCTGACAGCAGCAACTGAAGCACAGAGGCACCACGAGTTAAAAGCCGCCACGAGTCCATCACCGTCATCATGAACGTCAAAATATCCTCGACGATAAAGTGTAACTGATTAAAGACAACAGCTGTCGAGCTCACTGTTGCTCGGGAACGTTCCACTTTCATGATATTCTACTTTACAAACTTAATTTGGATGCAACTTAGTATGTTGGTGTTTCAGCACTGGCCACAGGGTGGCGCTGTGCGCTGACTCCTGGAGGGGGAGAAACCAGACCAGACGAATCAGCAGGACTGAAGCAGTAACGCTGCTGTGGCGCCCCCTGTGGGTTATGTGTTGTCGCTTCATGAGCTGGATTTGACCCACCTCAGGGTGCAGACCTCAGGTCGCCAGGCCACATCCATCACCTGTCACAAACTACTGACAACCAAACAACTTGATTTGGGACTGACAGGTGCGGCTCACCTGGAGCTGCTGGGCCAGTTCCTGAGCGTCTCTGAAGATCAGTCCGTTCTCCTCGTGCTTCACCAGCTCGTCTAGACTGGAGCGAGGACACGACTCGCAGGTTTGTTAATGGAAAACAGATTCATTGAACTAATCAGTGACCTTCGTATTCATTTACTTTCAAAGTTATTCTTTTATCACTTTGATTCCTGTATTTCTTCACCTGCCCGTGAACGAGCGGCGCATCCTGCTGCTCCAGGCTTCACAGCCGTGGTGGACTTGGACTCGTTTGTGCACTCAATTATCAATAAAAGTAGCAATCAGGTAACTTCTGATGGCCTCCAGCCTGCTAACTACACATCTGCTCCTGGTTTGATGAGACATTTCTACTCATGGTTGGGTGACACAATTTCATGATGCATCCATGACAGAGCAGGTGAAACCTGAGGCCAATAAACTGTTTGAATTGAAGTGGGCGGGACATCAGCTGGCAGGTGTGGTGAGCAGCAGCAGGAATCAAACACTCACTGACCAGGGGAAGTGGATGGCGCAGACGGGCAGACAGCAGCCAAACATGTCCACCACCTTCATGGGCAGGTCCAGACCGCTGGACGACTTGTGGAGACACACGCCCAGATCAGCTGACCCTGGAGCACAAACACCCAGCCGCTGAGTCCCAGGCCACCAGAACACTGACCAGATCCAGACTAGGGATGGGGATCGTGTGGCATTTTAGGGACCCCCCCCCCCATAAGAAGCCAAATGAAGATTTAACAGAGGACACTTCCCGAAGAACTCAACTCCTGGTTAGTTCAATGTTCGTGAAAGAAGTTAGAACTTCTTTATGGGGACCGGGTAGTCACTGCATTAATTTGGTTCCTGCTTGGAACTGAATTTCAGGACCCAACTCCAATCCTCTACTCCTCATAGAAGTACTAGCAGCTACACTACTCCTATGATACCATCCCTAATACTTATACTGCACTACTTACTACTGTCTATACTACCGCCAGGTTCATGCATCTGATCTGGTTATAATCTGGTACTAGCGGACAGGAAGTGGTGGTGCCAGACAGGAAGTGGCGTCTCACCTAACAGGACCGGGTAGTCTTCGGCCTCCAGCCAGGGAGTGCAGAACCTCACTCGTTCGAACTGCAGAGAGTCTATCAGCGTCTTGTAGTGTTCCTTCTGAGGACCTTTACCTGCAAACACCAATGAGAACTCAACGCCACTGACACTGAGTGACAGCTGATAGCTGAGGAGGCGGAGCTTTACCTGTGATCACACAGATTAACGAGGGTAAACAAGCTCCTGCTCTGATGAAACCTTCGTAGTCTGCAGAAAACAAACACACCAGGAATGAAAGAAAGACACACCTGACTTTGTTTCTGAGCTCAAGGTCAAAGCTTCAGTACCTTCAAGAGCCTGCAGGAGGACGGAGAAGTCCTCGTCCTCTGTGGACAGACAGAGACACATGGGTACAAAGACAGCTGATGCACCATGAGTGAAAGATGGCGTTCAGCCATCCATCGTCATTAACCCTAAACAGCTGCTGGAACAGTTCCAATCACAGTATCATGATCTCAAGTCAGAAGAACATCAACCTGTCCAGCTGGTGCTGCTGAGCAGCAACGCTGGACGATCCGCCCTCAAGGTCACCGTGTCATCGCTGAGGTTACGAACTGAGAAGACTGTCCTCTCCACCGTGCCATCATCTTCCTCACACCTGGATAACACAGCGGGTCTGCTGGTGAGCATGCTGGCTCTTAAAACAGTAACAATTCCACAAATGTACAACGGAAAATTCAGGTCATTTTCCAAAATGTCAACTTCAATGGAAGTTAGAGGAGAAGACAAAGATCGTCCTCTCAGGTCCAGGCTAGTTAGCTTAGCCCGATGGCTGCTAGTGGGTGGGAAGTGTTAGCATCAGCTAGCTTAGGTCCAGGCTAGTTAGCTTAGCCCGATGGCTGCTAGTGGGTGGGAAGTGTTAGCATCAGCTAGCTTAGGTCCAGGCTAGTTAGCTTAGCCCAATGGCTGCTAGTGGGTGGGAAGTGTTAGCATCAGCTAGCTCAGGTCCAGGCTAGTCAGCTTAGCCCAATGGCTGCTAGTGGGTGGGAAGTGTTAGCATCAGCTAGCTCAGGTCCAGGCTAGTTAGCTTAGCCCAATGGCTGGTAGTGGGAGGGAAGTGTTAGCATCAGCTAGCTCAGGTCCAGGCTAGTTAGCTTAGCCCAATGGCTGGTAGTGGGTGGGAAGTGTTAGCATCAGCTAGCTCAGGTCCAGGATAGTTAGCTTAGCCCAATGGCTGGTAGTGGGTGGAAGTGTTAGCATCAGCTAGCTCAGGTCCAGGCTAGTTAGCTTAGCTCAATGGCTGGTAGTGGGTGGGAAGTGTTAGCATCAGCTAGCTCAGGTCCAGGATGCTGGTGTGTCCAGCAGGAATCCTCCTCCTCCTCCTCATCAGTAGCAGCAGTCGCTCTTCTATTCCTCAACAAACGTTTGGTTCTGTTGACCCAAGTTCCAGTGGAGCTTTGGAGGTGCTGCGTCAAATCACTGCTCCCAGTCAGGAAAGTAGTTCCGGCTACGTGTCTGATTCTACCACTACAACGTCTCCTCATGTTAAACTGGTATTCATCACCAAGGTTACCACAACCCTCCTGATATTAATGCAGGCAGAGACGGAGCTACGCTAACACTTCCCACCCATTACCAGTCATTGTGCTAAGCTAACTAGCACTACACATGAGACTCACATATTGGGAAGTGGACTGAGCAATGATGGTTCTGAGCACCTTGACAGGTAGATGTGACATCATTCTTGGATGACTCACCTGCTTGGTTGGAAGACAGGATAGGTATTGCCGAGTCTGGTAAAGAGCTGGTGCTGCAGGTTCAGGGGGGTCTCTGTGAATATGGCTGCCGGTCGGTCATATAGCGTGGTCGCCCTGCAGATATCAGACATTTATGACGGTAACAGGGTCTGTCACCATAACAGCAGCACAACCACCACCACATGTCACAGGTGAAGCTCAAAGATGGACGTCGCCTGTGGGTGTCTTTAGCTACACAGACGTATGAGAGCAAACCAAGTCCTACTTGATGCTCCAGTTTCCCAGCAGGTCGCCCCTCATGGCGTTGGTAACACACAGGTTGTGAGTCGCCAGAGGGCCGAAGAAGTGTTCGTACCTGGATGGAGGGAAAAAATGAACATTAAGGCATTGCTGTGACATTCGAGAGCAGCGGAACAGTCATGATGGATACTGACCATCGAGCCAGCCGAACCAGCACGTGTGTCGGGCCCAGACTCAGCGCCATGATGGTGTAACCGTAGTTGTGCCAGTCGATGACCAAGCTGCTGCCACGCAGGACACTCACCAGCCAGGCCACTGCTATACCGGGGAGCCCCGGAGGATTCTGGGACACAAGGCCTTTGTTATTGCCTCGTCTCAAGTCTCTTCGTTGTCCAGTGAGGGATCATAAAGGAGGTGGCGCCACGCGTGTGCACCACGTTCCAGCTGCACTTTGTTTACACCAGAAGCGCCACGGCACGTCTCAGAGGCACGCCGCCTCGCTACGCAGTGAATTTGGTTTCGAGGGAAAGTGCATCAATCTTCACAAAGCAGAGAGACAGGAAGTCCCTGCAGGAGTCGCATAGAGCGTCTGGTCAATTTTCAAAATAAAACACCATGTGTAAACTCTACATCGCACCAACAGACGGAACGTGGACTCCAGTAACGTGGTAGAAACACAAAAAAACAAATCAGCAGAATCTGAGCACGCCGAAGCTGGCGCGACGGGGTCGAAAGGCTGCCGGGAAGCTGCAGCTGTGCAGTGGACAGATGCGATCGTGTCAGAGTGGAACGCTGCACGGGCAGAAATGAGGGTTAGAATGCCATCAGAGCAGGTCTAGAACCCCCCAGAACCTCAGCAGAACCGGACTGTGGCATAAAGCAGCTGGTCAACTCTTGTCAGAGCCGCCGGGCTGTGACGTGACAAACCTGCATGAGAAGGTGTGACTGGAGCTTCATGGTCAGCAGCAGGTGAAGAAGCTGCAGCACCTGAACGGCCACCTTCATCGCGTAGGTCAGAACTTTGGGTCCCACTGGAGGAGAGAAACTTTACTTAGAGAGGGAGAGAACACAGGCACATAGAACCTGCTCGGTTCTATAGAGGGACCAAGGAACATATTACCTAGAACACGTTTCACTTCTGCCAACGAGATGATTGAGATTCTCTCATCTCTCAGCACGTCCTGATGAGGTCTTGAGTCTGGAAACAGCGAAGACGGTGGAACGTCTGATTATCATTTCAACACAAAAATGCCCTGAAAGGTCTCAGCGTCTCCAGCGTGCTGTTTTTGGACCAAACCAGAAATTTGCACTTTTGACCTTGACCTTCAGAAACGCACCAGATATTCACAAGAACCTGACAAGTACAGAGAACAAACAGCAGGTTCTTTGCTTGAGGGTCTTTCTCATCTCCACACGAGCATTTTTAACACGGTTGTTGTGTTTGAGTCATGTGACACTACTGAAGTACTGATGGGTAATAAATTGAGAGAGAAGTAAGTCCTTTGCTCATCGGCTTGGGCGCCAACTGATTTCTCGTTGCGTCCCAGTGCTTCCTGCTGGTCATTAGAAAGAATGCAGGTTTAAGGCCTCATCCACTCCTCCGAAGGTCTGTGGTTACGATGAACCGCTCTCTGAGGAAGCTGTTAGGGGTCCTACAACGGCCGAAGGACGCACCACTGACCAGCTGGACATCGGAAGACACTCTGAACAACATGAGGCATGCTGCCGCCTGCAGAAAGTCGTTTCAGTTACAGCCTCACAAACATGAAGGCTTAATATTTCTCTTGATACCTGAGCAACTGACCTTTGACCTCTGGAAATAACAATTGTGAGTTTTCTGAGTTTTTAGCAGAAAACAGGAGGCAAACGATAACAAACCAACTGGTAGCCTTGCTTCCATGGTCCCCCGCGGACAGTTTAACACATTAAAGTAGCTGGTATGACTGGTTGGTTTCCGGTGACTGAATGAATGAAGAACCGATGGAACCGATGGTCCTCCTACCTAGGAACCCGACAAACGTCACGTGATAACCGTGTCTGCTGAGGGACAAGGCGTGATACTGCATCCGAGGACTGCGACCTATGTCCCCCAGGACCAGCACGCACACCCGCCGGCCAGTCCCGCCGTCACGCTCCCGCAGCCCGCGCAGCCCCAGAGACACCAGGACAGCGGCGACAGCCACACACGCCGCCGGCCATGTTGCCCCGCATCCCGCGGCCGACCAAGCCACCAGAGCAGCCAGGAGCAGCACCGGAGCCGCCAGGAGGAGAGCGAGGCCAGTGTACGCCGCCATAATTGTTTATGCTTGTGATGACGTGGACCGCTGAGGAGGAGGAGCTACTGGTTTAAAGGGACCGCGGTTGAGTTTTGGTCGTTAAGAGGCGCCAGAAGCACGTCACTTTACTTTCATTACCATTTCATGCCAAAAATATTTCAGAATATCAAACCAATCTGGAAAGTGGCCCGGTGGAGCAGTGGTCCTCCCTGTGGCCCCCCAGCAAGAAGGTTGTGGGTGGAGCAGTGGTCCTCCCTGTGGCCCCCCAGCAAGAAGGTTGTGGGTGGAGCAGTGGTCCTCCCTGTGGCCCCCCAGCAAGAAGGTTGTGGGTGGTGCAGTGGTCCTCCCTGTGGCCCCCCAGCAAGAAGGTTGTGGGTGGAGCAGTGGTCCTCACTGTGGCCCCCAGCAAGAAGGTTGTGGGTGGAGCAGTGGTCCTCCCTGTGGCCCCCCATCAAGAAGGTTGTGGGTGGAGCCCCGGCTGCAGCACGGGGTCTTTCTGGGTGAGTCTCCATGTTCTCCCTGTTCCTGCTGGGTTCTCTCTGGTACTCCAGCTTCCTCCACAGTCCAAAGACATCAAGAGGGACCAGGTTAATCCAGACTCTAAATTGACCGTAGGCGTGGCTGGGAGAGCCAATGGTTGTCTGTCTCTATGTGTTGGCCCTGCCATGGACTGGTGACCTGTCCAGGGTGAAGGCTGCTGGGATAGGCTCCACCCCCACCACCCTCAACAGGAGGAGAGGGGGAGCATGGAGGGAAAACACAGGAATCTAACGTATCCACGCTTGTACTGATGAGATGGTTTGATACCAGCAACCAACACGACTTAAACCAAGCAAATCAATGACCGCTACAGCCCCGTCAGAGCCTTACAGTCGGACAAATGGTTTTGTTTTCTGTTGTTTTAAAGAACATGAGGTCGATCAGAAGGATTTGGAGTGAATGATCAGTCGAATCAAACTCCGTCACTCTGTTCAGTTCTTCCTTCGGTCACTTTTGAAGCAACTGAAGCTTCAGGGTCTCAGTTGAGACCTCACGAACCGGTTCCTCTCGTATCAGCGTCTTCCAGTGATGTTTCAAACAGAATTTAGAGGAACGTATAGAAATGCATCAGATTTACTCTGGACACTAGCTGGAGCATTTGAGCCTCCTGAAGCTCAGCAGGCGGCAAAGTGCTCAGGACCGCCCTCAGAAATCAGGGAGGACGGTATCGGCTCCTCGGCCTGCAGATATCGGTCTTTGACAGCTTGCATCAGTCTGAAACGTAACGGCGCAGTTTGGCTCAAGACTCTTCATCATCATCGTCTGGAGTTTATGATGAAGGAACAACGATAAGAAAATGGCTCATGGGATTTACCAGATAAAGAACAACTTTCAGGGTGTTGACGTGTTTTTCCAGCACGATCCCTCTGTCAATATATCGCCTTGTTTGTACATGTGTATACGTGTGAATAAAATGTGTATACACATGTACAGTATATACATGTATGTATATACTGTACATGTGTATACGTGTGTATACATGTATATACATATATACACACGTATATACATATATACACATGTATACACACGTATATACGTGTGTATACATGTGTATACGTATATATATATGTGTACATGTGTACAACCATAAATGAAATTGTAGAATTGTAGAATATACGTGTATACACATGTATAAACGTGTACATGCGTGTAAACGTGTGTATACATGTGTATATGTGTGTACATGTGTATGTGTAAACATGTGTGTACATGTATGTGTGTAAACGTGTGTACATGTACATGCGTGTAAAGGAGTGTACATGTGTATGCGTGTAAAGGTGTGTACATGTGTGGAAACATGTGTGTACATGTATACATGTGTATGTATGTAAAGGTGTGTACATGTACATGCGTGTAAACGAGTGTACATGTGTATATGTGTGTACATGTGTATGCGTGTAAACGAGTGTACATGTGTATATGTGTGTACATGTGTATGTGTGTAAACGAGTGTACATGTGTATATGTGTGTACATGTGTATGTGTGTAAACGAGTGTACATGTGTATATGTGTGTACATGTGTATGTGTGTAAACATGTGTTCATGTGTATTCACGTGTATGTGTTTAACATAACATCAGGGTTGACGTCTGTCAGGCCTCGCGCGTCCTCTGCTATCAGACTGGTTCTGCTGGCCCTCCAGCAGCTGAGTTAGGATTAACATGATATCTTGGTGATCGTTTATTTTATTGATTATTGATCATTGCCGCCTCTGTCCACGACGTGTTAATACTCTTATTTCCGCCTCTGATTTTCATAACAGACGTCACGTGGTTTTCCTCGCGTGTCGGAGGACGCACAGCCCGGCCTACCCGAGCAACCGTCCCGGAGCACCAGGCCGCGGACATGCGGACATCGAGGCTCCTGCTGGCCGCCGCGCTCGCGCTGGTCGCCGCGGGGTCCGGCGGCTCGCAGGCGGAAGTGATCGACGACATCCTGGGCAGCCTCTCCCGGGGAGCGTCGTTCCTGGAGCTGCAGCACGAGCACATCAACCTGGACGGTGTGGTCGGATTCCTGATGCTGCAGGGTAGGTGGCCCGCAGCCTGCGTGGACACATCTGCACGTCATTTGTTCTGATTTGGTGGAGGAAAAGACAACACTCAGAGGGTAAAATACTCAGTAGTAAGTAAAAGTGCTGCAGTCTTGAAGTATCAGCAGTGAAAATCCTGATGATTCACCTGTCACACGGTTGTCAGATCGTTACTGGAGCGCTAGCTGCTCATCAGCACTGTCTGTGAAAATGCAGTTTTCTAGCGATGGCAAATACAGGTACTCCAAAAAGTAACTGTAACTCTACCTAAGAGCAGTACTTGGCTGCAGCACCGGCCTGTCACATCCTCCTCCTGGCCAGGACGTCTTCTCTGAGACAAAGAGAAGTTTGGAACAGCAGAGATGGGACTTCTTGTTTAAAGGGCCCATGTGTAGGATTCAGAGCTTTAGCAGGCAGGTCTTTTCCACTTCAGGGGCCCTTGTTTCATGTTTGTACCACCGCAGGTTCATCAGGGAAAGAAAACGTCCGAAATCTACACACTTGATATTTTTACATGACATTGTAACAGTAATGTTTTCTGGGGGGGCGTGGTGGAGCAGTGGTCATCACCGTGACCCCCCAGCAAGAAGGTTGACCAGTTCTTAACCAGCTGTTGTCTGAGTGGTGAAGTTCAGCCAACGACCCACTGACACAGATGTGATCATTCATGATGGCGCTCAAACTCCTTTCCACTGTGATTTTTCAGCTGAATTGAAGGAGGCGGTCCGGACGTGGCCTCACTCCGACCCGGTAAGCTGGGCTCAGAGGACCTCAGCCGTGGCTCTGGTCAGACATCTGGACCGCAGCTTTGAGAAGGCCGTCGCCGCCCTGCAGCAGAACGACCCCAAATATTACCAAGGTGAGACTTCATGTCCCAGAAAGCCTTTGGGTTGATCAGAACCTGTTCGTTGGCATAAACTCATTCGAATCATCTGTGTTGTGTTCAACCAGAAGAATGAAGAACAGAACAGAACAAAAGAGGTACCATCAAATGAACGGGCCAAAGCTAGCATGTATTCACAGAAACTATGACTGCAGTATAAAACTCCTGATGCAGCAGAACAGTCGGACGTCATGTCGAAGCACGTGAACAGGAACACCCCCCCAACTGCTTGGAGACGGACTTCCTTATTTCTATGAACGTGGGGGCCGGAAATGTTTCTTCAGCTTGAGTTGATATGAAGTTGGACTCTGCTCCTCCCCCTCACTTCTCCCTTCAGTTACAAGTTCTTTTGAGTTTCACTAACAAACTCTAGAGTCATTTGAAAATGTTTCCATCCTGCATTTAGTGGCGGCCCGGTGGAGCGGTGGTCCTCACCGTGGCCCCCATCAAGAAGGTTGTGGGTGGAGCCCCGGCTGCAGCACGGGGTCTTTCTGGGTGAGTCTCCATGTTCTCCCTGTTCCTGCTGGGTTCTCTCTGGTACTCCAGCTTCCTCCACAGTCCAAAGACATCAAGAGGGACCAGGTTAATCCAGACTCTAAATTGACCGTAGGCGTGGCTGGGAGAGCCAATGGTTGTCTGTCTCTATGTGTTGGCCCTGCCATGGACTGGTGACCTGTCCAGGGGGAAGGCTGCTGGGATAGGCTCCACCCCCACCACCCTCAACAGGAGAAGAGGGGGAACATGGAGGGATGGATGGAGGGATGAAGGATGGAGGGATGATGGATCCTCCATTTAAGCATATTCACTACATTTGTAGATTTCTTAAAAATCGCCAACTTTTATGCGACACTTCAAAATGTCACAGTTAGCGCCAAACTAACCCCTAGCAGAGCTAAACAGAGAGGATGCTAGCTTCCTGTCACTTACCGCCATGGACTCACGAGATTCAGAATCGGACGAATACGACTCAGAACAGCCTCCAGCTGCGCTGTAGCTACATCCTGGTACTCCGTGTTCTCTCTTCTGTCTACTACTACTACTACTACTACTACTACTGTCTACTGCTACTTTTGCCCCCTTGTGGACAAGAGTATTGAGTGATGTTCAAACAGCCAATGGTAGAGCCTCAATGAGAGGGGAACGCTTCATTTACAGGACTTGTGTTGAGATCAGGTCAGGTCTGAGATCATTTTTATCACGTGTGTTACTTCCCTTTATCCAGAGTTTGAGCCGCTCCTGTCCTGGAGGTTCTGGCAGATTCCCCAGGAGTGGAGCTCCACAGACGCCAGCCTGGTCTACCCGTCCACCATGACTACCGAGTGCTACGATGAGCAGCTCAGCGACAAGTGTTTGACACTACTGCTGGGAACCTGGTAAGAACACACCATGCCTGCTCTCGCTGAGAGGTCAGGTTCAGCTGTTTGTCCACACCTGAACTTTGACCTGTGGGTGGCACTCCAGCACAGTTAGAGAATCACTGAAGTCATGAGTCTGAGGATCAGGAAGGGAAACACACAATTTTAGAGAAAGTCTCTTACTGAGCTAGCTGATGCTAACACTTCCCACCCACTACCAGCCACTGGGCTAAGCTAACTAGCATCCTGGACCTGAGCTCGCTGATGCTAACACTTCCCACCCAACTACCAGTCAATGTGCTAATCTAACATCCGTCTCTGGGATGATGGAAAATAAGAGACTTTAATGAAAGTTTGCCTGAGTGACCGAAGTTTTCGTCTTTAGAGGAACTCAAATGTCTCCGAACTTCATATTTCCTGTTTGCGTCTTCTCAGAGGTGATTTTCTTGTGTCTGTCTGTTGGATGACAGAGTGTATTGGAAGGACACATGTTGAGTTTCTAGAAAAGTGACAGAACAAGTATCAGAATAATAATTCAGAGATGAGTATAAACATTTGATTCTCACTTGTGTGTTTGTCTGTGCAGGAAAATGAAGGGGACGCCGTGCATCGTCACCAAACCCTGCCGGGACACCATGACCCGTTTCGGCTGTCCTCACTACTCTCTGTCCCACCAGCTGCTCTACTTCATGATCGGAAAGATGGTGAGTAGCACTGGAGAACCTCCACAGAAGATGTAGAACCACAGAGAAACCTAAAATCTGTTCCTGTTGACCATCTGAGGTCACTTCCTGCCTTGCGTCTACATGGAAACAAAAAGGGTAGAAGAAGAACAGCAACATGTCTGTTGCAGTTCACCATCAACACGTCTGCAAGGGTCCATCTGTTGTTGAACTCTTGACATGTTTCCAACCTCCATCAGCTCTTTGATTGAAGTTCCTGGTTGTGTTCAGAGAGGCTGCTCCAACCTGCTGAAAGGCGACATGCGACCGTCACGCAGCAACATGACGGAGCGCAGCTACCAGAAGATCTTCTGCTCCAACATGATGAAGACCAACCAAGACATCATTGGAGACGGCCTGACCGAGCAGACGGTGGACATCTTCATTGAAAACAGTGAGTCCTGCCCAGCAGCGCGCCTGTTGGCCTCAGAGCTGGTGGACTGACCTTTGACCCGTCTGTTGACAGTCCTGATCTGTGGCTTGGCCGGTTTCTCTGACTTCTACAAAGCTGACTGGCTGCAGCACATCCTGAGACTACAGGATGACGAGGTCGGCTGCTTCGGCAGAGACAGTGAGTGCAGCAGTTCCCTGGAAACACAGATACTAGTTCCTGCACATTTATGTGACTGATGGACTTCAGTTAGATAGGAAATATAGATGTGTTGAATAAATAAATCTACTCAGCTAACAAGTAACTAATCCACTGAGTTTAAAATGTAACATGGTCAGAGCTAACTAGCTGAACCATGAGTCTCTTCAGACTCGCCGTCCGCTGACGGAGTGATGAAGAGTTTTGTTCCGTGGCGTTTGTGTCCTCAGAGAGCATCGCGTCTCAGATCATCGGAGACGAGCTGCTGGAGCAGCTGCAGCCTCACAGCAGAGTCAAGAGGCGGGAGAAGATTCTACCAGGTGGGCCACATGTTCTAAAATAGTCTAGAGGTCTTCGTGATCGTTCCTCCAAGTGCACTTAAACACGAGGCTGACCTTTGACATCTGCCCGGAGCCATGAATGAGCTCAGATCAGCTGTTCTCAGGCCTTCCCCCAGTTGGTGTCCAAACCCAGTTCCATGTTTGTTACATCTGAGCTGAACGTGGCAGATCCGCATCCTGCAGTCATCATCTGCGTGGGCGGCGTCTCCCTATCTCGAAATTTCTGTTTGAATGGATCAAAATTAATTGAGATATATTTCATATCCGTGTGCCACTGCTGCTCATTCTGATGTCACTTCCTGTCCCTCTGCGGCATGACTGTAACCCTCTTCAACCTCCTCCACTTCTGAACTTCTTTCAAGCTGCAAACAAATTGTCCAAATTCCCCACAAGACCCGCCCCTCTGGAGGCCACGTCTCTTAGATGGTGATGATGTGAAGGTGATGAAGAAACTGCTGGCACAGTCGTAGGTGCATGAGAAGCAGAGCGTCACTGCTCTAGAGCGTCCATTGAGACATTCTTGTGGGCAGATTTGAACCTCTGGCTGCTATGTTGTCAAGAGGCCCGACTCGCCACCATCGTATCCATCCCTCCTAGACATGACATATGTCCCTTCTGAAGAAGCCCCGCTGGCCATACATAACAACCTGCTTACATACCGACCCTCCTTCACCGAAGGACAGTGAGAAACCACAGTGTCCTCACATCTGTTCAGGTCCGGGTCAAACCAGCTGAGTGTGAAAACACCCTTTCAGTGTGGAACCACGTTTAGAAACTAAACACCGTCGCAGCGAGGTCATGTGCACTACGAGGTCTCTGAGTATTTGGGGGATTTTTCCACCCTTCATCTGAACCCATTTCTGTTGTTCCTATCAGATGGCTGCTCCAGTCACATGACGGCTGTGGCGGTTGGCGCTCTGGGAGGATACCTGAACTATTACCTGGCGGAGCAGGACATAACCAAGAGGCCACTGTCGTGATGGAACGGAGGTGCGGCGGGAGGGTGATGATGCATTCAGAGGTCTTTAGCCACGTTAGGCAGTGACAAAGTCATGTGTTTGATTGTTGACGAGTGATGACATCCCAGTTATTAATGCCACTCACGTGAGGTCACCTCATTCGGTGTCCTCCTCGTAGCTGGACCGAGGTTCGGTGGACGGTGCAACACCTGCTAGCTTGGAGCAGTTAGCTGCCATCAATAGACAAGAAACTGAACTTCAAGATATTTAACCTAATTTAACGGCTGTTTGCGAGGCGTCATGGAGCCCAGATGTTCTAGAGGAAGGGAATTTTCCATTGATCAGAATGCTACGCTAGCTAGCTTTAGCTTGAGTCACTGAGTGAAGAACAGTGACTTTATGTTCTACTGCATCTAAATGCTACGATGGAATATTTATGTGTGGAACCTCAAACCGAACGACCATTCATGCGTTTCAGCTCTTCGCTGGTCTGTGGATGACGTACTGACTTAGTGCTCCAGACATTTATGTCAGTTAATGAAAACCCCATAAATTTGATCACTGAGGACACTTGTGGCCAGTGCGGCCCACTGCTGTCGCAGCATCAAGCCATAGCCCCATCAGGTTGAGGCTCCAGGTTTTACGACTGTCAGGCTGAATGGTGTGTGCCTCAGTGGGTCACAGACTATAGGCTGGTCTACCTTTGGTTAAAGAGAGGAGCTGGGGGGCGTCCAAGTCCCAGCTTTGTCATCTAAGAATGAGTGATTCAAATAAAATTATCAGCAGCTTGAGAAGACGGAACAGTTCTGATGTTTTGTCAAAGACATTCATGTACCGTGCTGCAGATTCATTTGCTGAAGTTCATGTGACTTTAAAGGACCAATTCACAACAGGAGTTCTCTAGTGACACGTTAGGAATCACAGGTAGAATGCTAACCAGCTAGCTCCAGTTCCTCCAGTCAAGTAATGCCACTTTTTACCTCAGGAGGAGATGGTGGCTCACTGTTACATCCAGTCTGTCCTGAGTCCAACATGAGCAAGAAGAAGTAGCACCATCTAGAGGCGGTTGGATGCAGCACAGGAACTCCAGCCAGGTTTGAACCTGGATCCAAGAAGGACCAAAGCCACAAAGAGAAAGGCTCAACCCTCCCTCATCCCTCACTAGATATTTTCTCCTAATTATTTAATCTTCTCTCATAGAATGTCTCTGTTGGAGGCTACGTAACTGGCGCTAATGCTACGCTAGCGGTTGACGATCAGCTGCTTTTCTTCTTCTTCACATGGTTAAGAGGATGTGAGGTAAAGTAACAAGTAGCATAACTCTTCTTCTTCCACTGAGAAATAATTCATGTAATGTGTCAATTTATTTATAACACTTCTTTAGATGAAACAGTTCCTCTGTCAAAACAGAGGAGGAAACCAACATCAGTTTAAAGTATATGTGACTTATATTCTCATGAGCTATTTAAGACATTATTCTCAATAAAACTGTGATGGCAAGTTTGTTTTTTCTCTAAAAAATAAACAGTTTTTATTTGCTGCTTATGTATATAAAGCCAGACAAGGCCAAAGAGGTTGTATGCATGAACCATGAATGTATGTGGAGGAACCTGTACAACAGCATATTCTTGTGTGGTTCATCTTCATTAATAAAAGGTCTTGGTCCTCGTGAGGGTGTAGAGTCTCTACTCCTGTCACCGTATCCCGCTTCTTCCTGCCGTACCGTCGCTGCTGAACATGCTAACCTTAGCAGTCCGATTAGCTGTCAGGAGCCAGGCAGGCGAGAAAAGGGAGTAGGTGGAGTCAAAGGCATCAGCACGCATCAGAAGTTGTGTGTAATAATTCATACTGCCAGAAGATGGAGACAAAGGTGCAGCACTTTCAAAACTAAATGTAGGTGAGGGGTGGTGGTGTGTGTGTGTGTGTTTTCATAACAGAGAGAAGGATCAAGTCCAAGACTGACCAAAGGAGGTCAGGATCAGAAACATCAAGTGCTGACTAAAAGAACCTATTGCCTGGATTCCACTTGAGGTTCCTTCAATTGGATGACAAACCTGTGGTTGCAGTCAGCAAACGTCACTGATGACATCACTTATTCCAGCCAATGACCTCAAGGAAGAGGGCCTTGAGTAGCCGGGCCTCGTAGGTGACTGTGTTCTTGCCGATATGAATGCGGATCTCCTCCAGAGGCTGCTCGATGATGGCTGGCACCTCCCTCCCGTACCCTGCAGGCGAGTCCAAAAACCAGGCAAGTTAGTGAGGCGTGCAGGCTGGACTACAGTCACTGTCAATCACATCGAGAGTTCCAGCACTGAAGCATCGTCTGAATGATCCATGCCTACCATCTAATTACAACTCCTGGGCTTCAGTGCTAGCATAGATGAGCACAACCAGGTGGCACATTCAGTTGAACCAGCACACTCGTTTACACATGAACGAGTCAAGAGGCTAAGAACCACAAGAGTTCTAGTGAGTTCTGTTCTTCAGTCCAAGTGTTGGTGGATCCCTGATCCTCCGTCTGGATCAAGGAGACCTGGATTCTACCAGACCACCAGGAGAGTTGGTGACCAGACGTTTGTGGACAGTTTAGCTGCTGTTAGCATCAGTCTCTGTTAGCTTCAAGCTAAACATACGTGGCTGGATCTTCCTGCATCCTGGAGTCACTAAGAAGTGATGGAGGAGGCAGAAACACCTGAGTGAGCTGAGTACTCCTGGTAGTGAGTACTTGGAAGTCAATTACACTTAATGCTGTTCTTTTTGAGTGTGTGTGTGTGTGTGTGTGTGTGTGTGTGTGTGTGTGTGTGTGTGAGACTTACGCTCGCAGTGCTCCAGAAATTGAATACACTCCTGAACGACGGCGTCCGGCAGCATGACCATTTGTTTGGACATGTTCTCCACAAGTGAAAGGAAACAGCGCTTGGCGTAGAACCATGTGTCTGTCCCCAGCTACACACACACACACACACACACACACACACACACACACACACTGTTCAACAAATTCAGAGTTGGTGCTTGTCATAGATTTGCTCACGTCCTTGGAGGCATCAAGCTCGGCTGATGTTCATGGGGAAGAACACACCAGTGAGCCTCGCCTTCATCACCGTGAACACACACACTGACGTTCATTTGGACAGAATCCCAAACACACACTCCTGCAGCCAGAGGCACACACCAGAGCACCAAACAGATTCCAAACCTATTTTTACCCTTTTAGAAATAACTCTTTTAATTTGGAAGGTAGTTTTGTAAGGTCTCTGTGTCTCAGCTCAAACTACTTTCCCACTGGACACAGACGGAGACACAGAGTTGATGGAAAGTTCGCTCCTTTGACGCTGACGTGGTTCTGGAGTTTCATTCAAACATGTTTAAATGTTTCTAGTTGTATCTCATTAAAGTTCAACCCTCTCCAATAGTTTTTCCTAAGAACACACAGCAGTTCAGACGAGCAGGTGCAGCAGGTGAGAAGATGATGGCATGTGAAGCATCACCTGATGTGCCAATCAAATCTATTCCTCCACAGCTTTTGCTTTCATCATCTGCATCGCTTGGGCCTCCAAACACGTTGAAATCTGCTGTTCTGTCACTTCTAACCTGTGATTTGTTGCTATGCGTGTGATGTCACCTGTTGTGACATTGCAACAACCTCGTTAAAGGCGCCAGCCCTTCACAGTGACATGTCCAACCTTCTTGTTGTAAGGCTCCAGACTCTTGATGACACGAGAGATGCCGAACTCGTAGTTTCCCTTGGCACAATACAGAGTTCTGATGGAAAAAATGAACAGAACCAGTGAGCTCTTAATATTTCATCAGATTTAGTTGGTTCTGATACATAAAACCCTGCTGGGTAATTGGCCCTATGTCAGTTTTCCCTGCAGGATCATTAAGAGGCAGCGACTCACCCGATGACCAGGTTGACGATACAGAGGTGGAAGACCTTCTTGTCAGGGTCGTCATAGGAGATCTGCTCCTCCTCTTTTTCAATTTTCCTCATCAGCTCCTCTGCCTGGAGGTGCAGGACAAGAGGAAGAAGATCCAGAGTGATGAGACGATTGGGTACTAACGTGAGAGTAGCCTGTTATTGGTGATCAGCTCAACTGGTCTATGCTTTACTGTATCGTACATAAAAAGGGTCGATGGTTAATACGAAGAAGGTGAAGACAACTGTACCTCTTCATTCTGGCTGGTCATGATGTACGACACACACAGGTTGGCCAAGACGACGGCGCTGACATTCAAGATCTAAAGTAAACACACATTTACTCTTCATCAGCTGGTTTCAGCACCGCTACAGGTCCCAACCTGGGCTCTTTCCTCCACTTCAATATCAAACTTATCATCGACAGGATTTGTTGACAATTAGAACAGAAGCTAAGAAATTACTATTCATCAGACATCAAAGGTCATCAGGGGAAACACAAGAAGCCTGAAACTTAGTGGTGGTGACCTTGAGGTCATGTGACCCTGGTGTAGTTCCTTCCTAGGCTAACGTTAGCTTAGCACTGCTAACCGTAGCATCCAGGCTTCCAGCATCATCAGAGGGTTCATTAGTGAAGATGATCTTGATGACCTGAACCTGGAAGATCATCAACTTCTGTTCACCAGAGCTGATTTACTGGTTCAATCACCACAATCACATGGAGCGATCCTATTGGCTGCTGGGAGGAACAAGGAGATGACCACTTCCTGCTGGACTACAAACACACCTCATCCCTCTAACCTGTATTGCTCTATTGCACTCAGGTGTGTTTGACTTCTGCCTACTTCCAGTCATGACTGTGTGGTTTCCGTGGAAACACATATTGATGTGTTAAAGCACACAGTCTGTTAACATTTGGCAGAAGCAGGAAACACAGAATTAAGAACCAAAACATTTCCAACCATAACCTGCTCTGACAGCTGGTGAGGCCCAAGACCTTCACCTGTGTTCAAAAATGTTGTTTTCAGAGATGCCCCCCCCCCCCCCACACACACACACACACACACACACTGCAAACAAACAAATCAGCCAGTCAAGGAACTCATCAAACCAGGTGTCATGCTCAGAGGCAAAGACGCTGCAGAGCGGCTAGGTCAGGTTTTTACCGAGGGTTTGCACCTGCAGGGACACTCCTGAATGTTACACTGCTCCACCTGGACACAGGGACAAACTTCAAGTTCTGATCTCTCTCACCTGCTGATCAACACCTTTGTGTTAAAGTGTCCTCATGGCCACCACCATCTGTCCCCCTGAACACTCACAGTATTGTAGTGCTTCTTGACGATGGGCTCGTAGAAGCCAATAGCCTCCTTGTACTTGTTCTGCATGAAGAGCACGTGAGCCACGTTCAGCTTCCATGTATCGTCCTCGTTGCAGACGTCCACTGATTTACGGAAAATCTTCTCCACCATATGGAAGTTCTCCCTGTTCCAGTAAATCTTGGCCTGGGCCATCAGAACCACGATGTACCTGAGATGAGACGGTGGGAGAGCAGATGGTGATGTGAATGGTAAAGAAAGTAGGAGATAATCTGATGGTGATCTTGGCATGAACTTTCACCAGAGTTCTCATTCTGTCAGTCAGCAACCAAAGCTGGTGAACTGGGGCTCAGGTGCGAAGGGGGCGCACGCACCCGAACGTGGCAAGAACCTTTTCCATGTTCAGGTGTATCTGAACTTCTCCGAGTAAGAAAGTATTTATAATTCAACATCTGGATAAGAGTTGAAGCAGCAGGATGTAAAACATCACAAATAGCAACATCAGGGTTGGCCTCATGAGATATGTGATATATTTAGGCCTCGCTGGTTCAGATGGCCTCCAAAATTCACTTTGGCAGTAAAATCAGCTTTTGGCATGAGAACTGAGGGGAAACTATGGATCCCCACCTTGCTGGATCCAGGTCTCATATGATCTCATAAGAGCACATTCAGTGGAACATTACATGCATGTTAGGTAGCGATAAGTACACGCTTCCAAGAGCTTCATGTAAAAACTTCAGACAAGAGTCTTGGTAAAACTCTAAAATGTGTGTGTGTATATGTTTCTGTGTGGGTGTGTGTATTTGTGTATATGTGTGTGTGTGGGCATGCGTGTCACGCTCACTTCTCCTGCATCAGGTCGTAGTCCTGCAGTGCTTTCTTCTGTGTCTCATCGTCCCGAGCCACCCTGGCTTCCTCCACCTTTGAGACAGGAGTTTTAAGAATTACACCTCAGTCAGAATCAAGCCTTTGTCACTGTTTCTTCCTCGACTCCTCGGCCAGGGAGGCGATGTGATCTCCCTCTTTGGTCTATGAACAGCTTCACTCAAAAGCTGAGGATGGATTTGTGTGAAAGTTGGGAGGATGATGGGACTGGGTCAAGGCAGCCAGATCTGGTTATAAAGGGTGGGGATGTGCTCTCCCTGACGGTGTCACAATGGGAACACATCCCAGCTTTCATTTAAAGGTAAACAGATGCAAACATAATCTCTTCTTCTCTGTTAGTGAGAGGGACACTGCCCTTCAGACTTGGACCACGAAAGAAGAAAGAAAAGCAAAGTTGGAAAAGGCAGCCACCAACCTGCTTGGCCAGCTTACGTAGCTGTTCGATCAGTTTTCCATTCATCTCCTCAAACTTCCTGAATGCCTGCAACAAAAACAGGAAAGGCAAAATAAAAATATGCATACATGAAAAAGTACAGCTGCGCAACAAGATAAATATCAACCATAAAGTCTCAGTGCCAGGGGCTGGACACAACAGGTGAAGAGCTTTCAGCACTGTGACTACATTCGTCCAAGTGTCTCATTAGTAATGCCAGTTTACAAAGGAACAGTCAACATGCAATGTTCTCCAGACACCTTCCCTCAAGAGATGCAATTTAAAGATAAACAGGCAGAGCTACTACAGATGCACCAGAATGCTTGAATTGTGAAGAATCCTCTAACAATACTCTACCTCCTCTGGAGCCGTCTGGCAGGTCAACAAGGCATCAAGAAACTCGTAGAGGTACTGGAGACGAAAACACATTGGGAACCTGTTATGTTTCAACTTTCCAAAACTTAAAGACAAAATCATCTGTGCAGGCTGGACCTTTGGTGTGTGTGTGTGTGTGTGTGTGTGTGTGTGTGTGTGTGTGTAAAACGTACAGGAGACAGGAACTTGTAGGTGAGGTGGGCGTTCTCTGCCAGGACGTCTGCCGCTAGGTCAAAATACTGGTAGAGGGAGAGTGTGATCAGTGGATCCAACAGTGACATTAATACTGTTTTAATGAAACAGCCCCCCCTCGCCCCACCCCCACCCCAGCAGTTCTCTGGGTGGGTTTTACTAAAACCACATGACTCCAGAAACGTATAAACACTGTTCCTCCCCACAAAGCCCCTCGCTGGTTAACAATATGGTGGAAAATATGGACAGTCCCCGTTGTGTCCTCTCTATGATGGCCCCCTGAATAATGGCTAATCCTCTATCTGATGCCAAGCAGGACAAGAAAATGTCATTAAAGCCGGACGACCCAGGACGCAGCGTTCAAGTCTCCACATGATGACGAGGACACAACACTGGCTGAAGATTCTGACTCAGCAAATGACAAGATTCTTATTTGGAAATCATCAGATTACAGTTCGGCGTTTAATACTATAATTCCGGACAGACTCATCACAAAACCGGACACCCTCGGCCTCCCCCCTCTAACATGTGCCTGGATCAGAGACTTTCTCACGGACCAACCCCAGACTGTGAGACTTGGCCCCCACCTCTCCTCCACCCGCACGCTGAGCATCGGCTCCCCACAGGGCTGTGTGCTGAGCCCCCTCCTGTACTGCCTCTACACCCACGACTGCAGCCGGGCTCACAGCGGCAACCTCATCGTGAAGTTTGCCGATGACACGACAGTGGTCGGGCCCATCTCCAGGGGTGACGAGGCTGCCTACAGGGAGGAAGTCCTGAAGCTGACAGCCTGGTCTTCAGAGAACAACCTCGCTCTCAACACCAAGAAGACCAGAGAGATCATCATTGACTTCAGGAGGCACTGCACTGACCCAGCCCCCCTTTTCATCAATGGCGAGCAAGTGGAGAGGGTCCATACTTTCAGCAATCACCAAGAAGGCTCAGCAGCGGTTACACTTCCTGAGAGTTCTCAGGAAGCACAAACTCAACACCAACCCGCTGCTGACCTTTTACCGCTCATCCATCGAGGCCCTGCTGACATACTGTATCACGGTGTGGTACGGCAGCTGCACTGCTGCAGACAGGGAGAGGCTGCAGAGGGTGGTGAAGACAGCTCAGAGGATCATTGGCTGCCCTCTCCCCTCCCTGACGGACATCTACACCTCACGCTGCCTCAGCAGAGCCAACAACGCCCTCAAAGACAGTTCACACCCTGCTTCTGACCTGTTCCACCTTCTGCCCTCTGGAAGGCGTTACAGAAGTATTAAAACAAGGACAAATAGATACAAGAACAGCTTCTTTCCAAAAGCCATCACCACCCTTAACTCACATAAGCAGTAAATTCAACCGACTCACTGTCTGTGCAAATTCCCCATCACATTAAACCGACTCTCTGTGTAAAATCCCTCTGTATGTAGAATACACTGTGAAATACATACCGTACCTCATTATCATGTCGTATATGTATATATGTGTACTGTACATACCTTTTATATATATATAATTATTTTTTTTTAATCTTCTATATTTTTCATATTGTAAATTATTTATTTCCTTATTTTTTTATTTATTCTCTCATTCTTTTCCTTTTATTCTTGCACTGAAAATGGTTCTGGCTCTAATCTCATTATACTTGTATAATGACAATAAAAGGCATTCAATTCAATTCAATTCAAAATCTCAGCTGAGTTGGTGTTCATGCATTTGCCCCTAGAACTGATGAAGTGTATCATAAAGCATGGTAGAAGGCTCATGTGTCCCTGCAGAGGCTGTGTACCTCATGCTTGCAGTAGAGGAGCAGCAGGTTTCCGAAGGTGGCGGGGGGGAAGGAGGGCTGCTGCAGCAGGAAGGCGAGCTTCTCGAAGCCCTCCGACGGCTTTGTGTCCATGTTGACCAGAGCCTGGTTGTGAAGCGTCACCGGATCCAGCTCCTGACCAAACACAGCATCAAATCCACTATGAATCACGCTTCAGTCGTCAAACATTCCTACACAACAGGACATGTTTAGCCCTCAATTTAGCCTCACAGACAGAAGCACTCCCTGACAAGGTCTGGGCACACGCAAGGCTCAACTTAAGTGAGACCTTTATTGCCTCTGTGTGTCTCTGTGGGACAGATCTGTTTCTTTCTCTTCCCTTTTAATCCTTTTTAATAGCTACCTGTAGCACTGGCAGTGTGCAGGTGGGGGTTAGTGCTGGGGACTGAGATGATTGAAATGGAAGCGATCAGCTTTATCAACAGCGGTTTACCAAATAGTTCAGTGAAGCTGTGACCCATCCCGCATCCACCAACTTCAGACCTGACGCTAAACTCAGAATTCTAACAGGTTTAAGGAAGCTGCACTCAAATGTTCTTTATCACCACATCTCAGTTCATGAAAAATACAAAACTCCTTTCCATCAAAAGAAATTCATGTCAACTTTTGTAAATGTTAATATTTTTGGTCATGACTACCTAACGTTCACTGGACAAGATTATATTGTTGGTAGTGTAATTAGAACTGGCAGCTGATAATCAAGAAGTGTTCATGGGTACATTCACATTCAGACATAATCTTAATCTGGTTCTGGTGAACCTGGTTCTGGTGAACCTGGTTCTGGTGAACCTGGTTCTGGTGAACCTGGTTCTGGTGAACCTGGTTCTGGCCTGTTTGAAGGTGTGACACAAACATGTTCAGTAGGAGGTTTCAATCTCAGCTGAGAGAGAGGCGATGGTCGTTACCTCCTCTGATCTGGGTGGCATGTCAGTCAAAGCCTCCTGAGCTCCTTTTACTGCACAGATAAAACCAGACATGAAGAAGTCCATCAATCAGAAGTCTAACCTCCTTGATCCGAGCAGAGCCGTGAGAATGTGATGGAGAAATTCAGTGATCAATACCATGTTACTCATTCTGATACTAGAACTGAAAGAAAATGGAACAGTCTCAGACGTACTTTAAAGGACGGCCAGGCTCCCAGGTTTCTATGTACTTTTTGTTTTAATCCCTGAATCCGTCACGATGTCTCGATGCAAATCAATAAACTATGATGTTCAAAAAAGAAAGCATCAAAATCTCTAATACATAAGGAATGCAGGGCCAAATTTACCTCCACCCAGTCTAAACCCACTACCAGCTAGATTGGTTGGCCCGTTCAGCTGCCAATCAACAGCCGAAACCAGACTGCACCAGATTGGGCAGTTTAGCTGTCCGTCAACAGGCTGAGACCAGGAAGCCCAAAGCGGGTATGAGGGCCTTGTTGGATCGGTGTTGGGCGAGCAGCATCCAGGAGGACGAGCAGCAGATGAGAGGAGAAGGATGAAAGGCTCGGTGCAGTCCAGGGACTCTTGGGTTCATTTGCTCGCTGGAGGAGTCGTAAAGAAGCTAAAGGCTGAGCTACGGACGCACAAGTAGCAGCCTCTCTGTTGGACAGGCAAGAAACCCGTTTACCGACTTTGCTGGCGAGCTATAGAGGCTACATTAGTGGTAACTTGTTGTCAATATAGGTTGTGAGCTTGAACAACACACTATTTAACGGCTGCTGATCTATGTAGTGACATCATTTACCAGGGAGGGCGAGTATCAGAGTATGATTCAAAAAAACAATTTAGACAGATTTATGCCAAATTGTTTGTATATCATGTTTCTTTTGTAAAATTAAAAATACGTACAAAAAGAAAAAAAAGATCCTTTAAAATACAGTTACCAAAAAAATTAAAGAAATCACGTTAAGAGATCTGAAATTGTCATGACTCAAATATGGAGGATGCGTCATCACCAAAATTGTTTTTCTTTGTTAGTAGGATTCAAAATGTTGTGGAATTTTGATAAAATTTGGTAGCATCACAGGGATGAGGTATATATGTAGTCCAACAGGGAGTTAGCATGTCAAGCATGAGGTGTGTTTGTAGTCCAACAGGATGAAGGAAAGCCACCTTCAACTGAATCTCTCTAAGACTGAACTTATGGTCTTTCCAGGTTGTCCATCTGTTCAGCCTCAGGTCACTGTCCAACTTGACTCGAGCCTACTTGCGCCCACAAACTCAGCCAGAAACCTGGGTGTCATGATTGATGACCAGCTGACCTTTAAGGTTCATGTGGCCTCAGTTTCTCGGTCTTGCCGTTACGCCCTCTACAACATCAGGAAGATCAGACCCTTCCTGACCCAACAGACCACACAGATTCTGGTTCAGGCTCTTGTCATCTCACACATTGACTACTGCAACTCTCTTCTGGCAGGCCTCCCTGCAGGCTCATTCAAGCCTCTGCAGATGATCCAGAATGAAGTAGCACGTCTGGTCTTCAACCAGCCCAAAAGGGCTCATGTCACCCCGCTGCTGGTTTCTCTTCACTGGCTTCCAGTGGCAGCCAGGATCAAATTCAAGGCACTTCTCTTGGCTCACAAAACAATCCCAAGAACGGCTCCAGCCTACCTGGAATCCCTGATCCAGGTCTACTCTCCTTCTCGCCCACTACGCTCTGCAGGCGAAAGACGCCTGGTGCTTCCAGCCCAGCGCTGCTCCAAATCTCTAGCCAGACTCTTCTCTTCTGTTGTTCCCAAATGGTGGAACCAACTACCGAACTCTGTGCGTTCTGCTGAGTCCCTTTCTACTTTTAAGAGACAATTGAAGACTCAATTGTTCAGAGAGCACCGAGGCACTGAACCTGACTCTTCTCCTCTTTGGGGTAGAATCAGTCAGAGGGTCCCAGACCCAGCACTCAGTGACTATGTAGCACTAACTGGGTTGTGTGATGTTGTATGTTTGTCAAAAAAAAAAAAGGGGGGGGAGGGGGGCAACACTTCTTCTGCCACTAGATGGCAGTACCTGTGACCAAATCACAACTGAAGCACCTTTGCGCTTCCTATGGGTTTTTCCTTAATTAAGTCTGAATTCTTGCTTGTGTTGTACGTCGCTTTGGACAAAAGCATCTGCTAAATGAAACTGTAGAATTGTAGAATTGTAGGAAGCCAGCATGCCAAGCATGAGGTGTGTTTGTAGGAGTTTAACCACAAACCCACTGATTGGGAGAAGAGGGATCCAGATGTTCAACAACTAGAACTTTCAAGTTTTACAGCTGGTTCTTGTGTCTCTTCAGATCTAATTTTGGGACTAACCCAGACCAGATCATCGCACCTTGCTGGGAGAATACCCTCTACATATTAAGTAGAATTAAAAATGATCAAAGCTGCAAATCAACTTGAAAATGCTGAATAGAATTCAAAATGAAAAAAACAACAAAAAATCTAAATAAGATGTAAACAGAGTTTAAGATCAATATTTGAGGGATTCACTGTGGGCGAACTTGAGTATGTATTTTGTTGTTAGTAATTCACAGGTTTAAGATGCTTCAGTAGACAGTTGATACAGTTAGACAAAAGGGAAGAGGTGAGTCAGCATCAAACCGAAGACTGGGCGATTCCCATGGTGTCCCCCAGCCTCCTGTCCATCACAGGTCAGGCATGTCTGATGTCAGATTCCACCTTCCTGCTCGTCTTGTGTGAAAAGGACTTTTCAAAGCTTTGGCCTGAATTTGTATGAGAGACTGAGGAAAGGTGGGAGGACGCAGCTGCTTGAGAAGATTAAAGGAATAAGTCTTTTCAGTTCAGCTGACTGAAGAGTCAAGTGATCAGCAGAATCATAACCTCTCAAACACACTGTAGCATCAATTTCACGTGGAAAAAACAAGTGACTGAACTCAAGACGGGTTGGAGTTTAGGCAGGCATCACACAAAGCTGCTGCTACCGATTACTGGCAGAGACTTGTCGTACGTGGAGGTGTCAAATTACCATGTTCACAGGGTTTTGTATTTACATCAATACTGTTTAAAAACAGCGACAATACATACCCGAGCCGACTACGGGGTCATGTGACCTAGAAGTGAACACCGAGCTATCCTTCCCCACGGCCAATCACGGCCAGGCCTTCAAGTGTTTAGTGTGTGTTGGTTTCTCTGCATGTCTATAGTGTTTTTCTCAGGTGTATGTGTCTCACCGACCCCAGCAACCCTGACGGACATTCTTACAGTTCTTCAGCTGGTATTCGATGGCAGCTTTGAGGTTGAATGCTTCGATCAGGGCGCTCTGATGCAGCACCAGCGTGTTGCCCACACTGTGGACGTCAATGCCCTCTGTCTTCATCCCGACACTCAGCTCTGTCACAGAAATCCACGTGTGTCAAAACACCATTGAATAGTTGGCTGCAGTGTGTGAGTGTGGTGAACAGCTGATGAGCGCGGGGCACCTGGATGCTCCCTGATGCCTCGCTCGATGATCTCGCCAATGTATTTCAGGGCCTGGGCGTAGTTCTTGGTGCTGTAGTGACACAGAGCCACGTTGTAGGACAAAGCTGAGAAGACACCAAAGACATCAATATCAACTTCCATCTTTACTACGCATCATTTATCAAAGGCTATAGTTTCAGTGCTGCGTTCTCCCGAGGAGTGTGTTGGATCCGGGGAGAACGATAAGGCAATCCTGTAGATTCACGCAAAGCTTGATATTGTGATATTGCAGGGTTCTACAGTGACACACTGACCCAGCAGCTGCGTCACAGCGGTCAGTTATGGAGGCGGGTGAGCATCTTGTGGCTGGACTAGCAAAGGGGCCGTGCTCCCCTGTCAGTGTGGTTGAAATGTTGTCGTAGAAATCCTCTTGTCACAGAGACTAAATCCCTACACAGCGTTTTCATCTGGCAGGGCAGCGGAGAGCCGCGGTGAAGTGCTGACGCTCCGTGCACACACACACTCATCATTTTGAACTCTGACTTCTGCATAAAGTTCACATTTGCTTTTTATGTCATCACAGCTGCCGACTGTGTTAGCGATCAACAGCAGTGATCAACATTCACAATGTTATGGTGCTGAGGAATGAACTGGATCAACTAAAAAAGAGCAGAAACCCGAGGCATCAGTACTCAGACAGTATCTCCACTGCACATTCAGGAGTGTGGATCCGATACCCGGCACGTATCCCAGCAGCTGCATGGCAGACGAGAACTTCTTGCAAGCCTCCTCAAACTTCCCATCCTGGTAAAGCAGACAACCGGCGTTGTGGATGTAATCCGGGTCGTCCTGAGGCAGCTGCTCCAGCAGCGACTACACACACACATAAATACACACACAATTGTGAGGTTTGTTCTTGATGTGACATTCTTTAATCAATCAATAAATCAATCAACACTGTAAATAAGCAAAACGGCGGCTGTGATATCGGTCCTTGTCAATCTCATGCTGCAGCGTGATGGTGTTGCACTGCTGCAACACCAGTGAAGGTGCGTCCTCACTTTCAAAACATGTCTTCCTGTCTACGTTTCTGAAAGAGGTCGTATCAAGACAGACACACAGGAAAGAAATTATAGAATGACAAATCATGAGTCTGGCTTGTCACCTTGGAAGCGGAGTAATTTTCCTCACAGTATTTGATGCACGCTTGTAACTTGACCATCTGTGCCAGAAAGAGAGAGAGAGAGACGGAGAGAGACAGAAAGAGGGACAATGGAGGGGGACAAACAGAGGGGGGGGGGTGATGATAAACCTGAAGGTAAAACAGGGACATGAGCTGGCAGATCAACAGACACTTCTCAGACTCCACAGCTCTCGTCCAACGTTCATGTGTGAAAAATGAGCAGTGAAATCAAATCAAAATTTACTGGCATATATTTACTTGAAATCAACGACAACCTTCATGGTTTGATACACAAAATAAACATCATCAAGTGATGAAATAAATAAAGTCATCAGAGTACATTAGTCGATATTACGGCGTGAATTAGAGCATGAGGGATTGTTCCATCTTAACTGGACCGTGTACTGCCGACTCTATCACTCAGGTATTTAAGAGGCACATTTCCAGGAGATGCTTTCGGGCAGTATTTATTTTCCAGAGACATGGAGACGTACCTTGATGTGGCTGACGGGGTTATCCAGGACGAAGGAGGCCTTGGTGGCCTCGGGGTAAGTTCCAGCTTTGTACAGGGACTGGGCGTAGTACACCTTGTACTCCTCCACCTCTGGATGCAGCTGTGTGAGCTGCTCGTAGCACTCGGCAGCACTGGAGAAGTCCTGGATGTGATAGTAGCAGAAGGCCAGCAAAGACAGCGCTGCCCTGGACTGGTACAGAACCAGAACCAGGAGACATAGTCAGTTCAACTGAATAACATCCCACACAACAGCTGAGAATATTTACACTGTATTTGTGTCTGCATTGATCACAAAATTATTAACAATAAGTCAACAAATCATTATCCCAATGAATATGAATATTTTCACTGTTAATGATTCAAGAAATTGACAGATAATTGTGAAGGTTTCTGTTCTTTTTTCACAGTAAATCAACAGGTCAATCAAGTCACTGTTATGTGGATGTTCAGACAAAATGGTTGGCTTCAAAACGGCCATGAACATCACGTCATTTCATTGCAGGACAGTCGCACGTTCGTCAAGACACTGACCTTCGTGTGTTTCTGAAGCTGGCTGTTCAAGATGAGGATGGCTTCGACGTACTGGCACTCTTTAATCTGCAGACAGATGAGAATCGACGGAGAAATGAGGACAGGGTTGGCGTTCTGAAACATTTCTGTCTCCCAATCTCCGGCCTTTACTTTTCAACTGCATTGCGCATCATTTCTCACAGTAAGGCAGCAAATTCATGTTAACATCACTGACAAGAAGTTTAGTTCAACAATGAAAAATAAAATTATCATTTTACACCCACAAGATGGGTATATATTTCCAGGGGTTACGGCAGCAAAGCAGCGCCACGTGATGCATAATTAATACCAGAACACATTCAGCATGAAGTCACCAGACAAATAACTTAAGAGTACAAAATAAATACTAGGAAATATACAATGAGAGGAAGTGTAAACTCTACGAAAAACTCAAATACGTCCCCAATAAGCACACGTAGAGATCGTGTGGAAGTGAACTAGTTCGCGGTGGTGGTTGGTGGGTGAAACACACGGATCTTAAATAACTAAATTGTTGAGCTGCGTCCTGTTTGAGGCTTTGTCCTCAAACTTGATGCACCGCAATCGAGGCAACAAGATTTGGCTTAAGCTGGTCCGCGGCGTCGGGACGCCGTCGTGCGGCCGCTAGCTAGGAAGCTAACGCGAAGCTAATAGCAGCGTTTCAAAGTTCTCACCAGTTTGTAGATTGTGGCCGTGAACTCTCCGTCCTTTATCGTCGTCATCGTTTCCAGTGAGTATTTAACAGCCACAAACTAACTGAAAAAAATCTCGGACTTTCCGAACTCTTACAAGTTGCATTAGGCTAACAGGCTAACAAGCTAGCAGCAGTGCAGAGGAAGCTTCTGGTTACCTAGCAACAGGACGGTCCGGCCATAGAAATGTTGACGGACGTGTGACGTGTTTGGACAGTTGAGCATCAAGCTCCTCCCCAAACCTGTTTCACACCCAAATGTCCCAAAATAATAACGGAGCTGTGGGATGGGCCAGTTACTAATAACGAAGATGATGATGATGATGATGATGATGATGATGATGATTGTGATGTTTAATCCACCAACCACCACCGCTAACTAGTTCACCTTGGCCCCCATCAAGAAGGTTGTGGGTGGAGCAGTGGTCCTCCCTGTGGCCCCCAGCAAGAAGGTTGTGGGTGGAGCCCCGGCTGCAGCACGGGGTCTTTCTGGGTGAGTCTCCATGTTCTCCCTGTTCCTGCTGGGTTCTCTCTGGTACTCCAGCTTCCTCCACAGTCCAAAGACATCAAGAGGGACCAGGTTGATCCAGACTCTAAATTGACCGTAGGCGTGGCTGGGAGAGCCAATGGTTGTCTGTCTCTATGTGTTGGCCCTGCCATGGACTGGTGACCTGTCCAGGGGGAAGGCTGCTGGGATAGGCTCCACCCCCACCACCCTCAACAGGAGGAGAGGGGGAACATGGAGGGATGGATGGATGGAGGGATGGATGATGGATGGGTGGATGGATGGAGGGGTGGATGGATGGATGATGGATGGATGGATGGATGGAGGGGTGG
The DNA here is from genome assembly GCF_037954235.1 of Aulostomus chinensis. Taxonomy (NCBI): domain Eukaryota; kingdom Metazoa; phylum Chordata; class Actinopteri; order Syngnathiformes; family Aulostomidae; genus Aulostomus; species Aulostomus chinensis. Next base: position 448,748 of record NC_141337.1, read on the forward strand.
ATGGATGATGGATGGATGGAGGGGTGGATGGATGATGGATGGATGGAGGGGTGGATGGGTGATGGATGGATGGAGGGGTGGATGGATGGATGATGGATGGATGGAGGGGTGGATGGATGGAGGGATGGATGATGGAGAGGTGGATGGATGATGGATGGAGGGGTGGATGGATGATGGATGGGTGGATGGATGGGTGGATGGATGATGGATGCATGATGAAGGGGTGGATGGATGATGGATGCATGACGGATGGGTGGATGGATGATGGATGGATGATGGATGCATGATGGATGGGTGGATGGATGATGGATGCATGATGGATGCATGATGAAGGGGTGGATGGATGATGGATGCATGATGGATGCATGATGGATGGGTGGATGGATGATGGATGCATGATGGATGCATGATGGAGGGGTGGATGGATGATGGATGGATGATGGATGGATGGATGCATGATGGATGGGTGGATGGATGCATGATGGAGGGGTGGATGGATGATGGATGCATGATGGATGCATGATGGATGGGTGGATGGATGATGGATGCATGATGGATGCATGATGGAGGGGTGGATGGATGATGGATGGATGATGGATGGATGGATGCATGATGGATGGGTGGATGGATGCATGATGGAGGGGTGGATGGATGATGGATGCATGATGGAGGGGTGGGTGGATGATGGATGCATGATGGAGGGGTGGATGGATGATGGATGCATGATGGATGCATGATGGAGGGGTGGATGGATGATGGATGCATGATGGAGGGGTGGATGGATGATGGATGCATGATGGATGCATGATGGAGGGGTGGATGGATGATGGATGCATGATGGATGCATGATGGAGGGGTGGATGGATGATGGATGCATGATGGAGGGGTGGATGGATGATGGATGCATGATGGAGGGGTGGATGGATGCATGCTGGAGGGGTGGATGGATGATGGATGGATGATGGATGCATGATGGAGGGGTGGATGGATGATGGATGCATGATGGAGGGGTGGATGGATGATGGATGCATGATGGAGGGGTGGATGGATGATGGATGCATGATGGATGCATGATGGAGGGGTGGATGGATGATGGATGGATGATGGATGCATGATGGAGGGGTGGATGGATGATGGATGCATGATGGAGGGGTGGATGGATGATGGATGCATGATGGAGGGGTGGATGGATGCATGCTGGAGGGGTGGATGGATGATGGATGCATGATGGAGGGGTGGATGGATGATGGATGGATGATGGATGCATGATGGAGGGGTGGATGGATGATGGATGCATGATGGAGGGGTGGATGGATGATGGATGGATGATGGATGCATGATGGAGGGGTGGATGGATGATGGATGCATGATGGATGCATGATGGAGGGGTGGATGGATGATGGATGGATGATGGATGCATGATGGAGGGGTGGATGGATGATGGATGCATGATGGAGGGGTGGATGGATGATGGATGCATGATGGAGGGGTGGATGGATGCATGCTGGAGGGGTGGATGGATGATGGATGCATGATGGAGGGGTGGATGGATGATGGATGGATGATGGATGCATGATGGAGGGGTGGATGGATGATGGATGCATGATGGAGGGGTGGATGGATGATGGATGGATGATGGATGCATGATGGAGGGGTGGATGGATGATGGATGGATGATGGATGCATGATGGAGGGGTGGATGGATGATGGATGGATGATGGATGCATGATGGAGGGGTGGATGGATGATGGATGCATGATGGAGGGGTGGATGGATGATGGATGGATGATGGATGCATGATGGAGGGGTGGATGGAGGGGTGGATGGATGATGGATGCATGATGGATGCATGATGGAGGGGTGGATGGATTAATAAGGAATTGAATAAATTAAAGCGTGGTTGGGCAGAAATCCACGATGCTGAGCCAAGCCTGGTGAATTCTTGATGCAGTCACAGACCTGATATGAAATGAGATTCACAGTTGGATGGGGTTAAGATTGAAAGAGATCAGATTTTTAGGGGTGATGATCGATGATAAGATGAGCTGGAAATCACAAATTAAAGATGTACAAACCAAAATCTGTAGATGCATCGCAGTATTGAACAAAGCAAACCAGGCACTGGCTCATAAATCCCTCCACATTCTATATAAAACCCCAGTTCTCCCATTCCTCAGCTACTGGGCAGAAGTCTGGTCATCGTTGCTCAAGCACCCACTGCTAACGCCTCAAGTGGGACGCGTCACCCACGGGGAGGAGACAAACTCAAGATTCTTACGGTCAAAACTCATCAAACTCAGTTGTGGAATTTTGGACAGCAGAAGGGAAGGGTGTCATCATGAAGAGGAAAATTTGATTTCAGAGCAATGAAGGCGAGCACAACAACAACAAAAAGCCTTCAGAATTGTGGGGTCGAGCTGAGGAACAGTTTGGAGGGGACGCTCGGGGAACGTCCAACGTCCGTGTTTAAAAGAGAGTTTTTCAAGGCACAGAGTAGAAGATGAAGTTTGAAAGTCACTGGGTGTTCAGTAATTATTCCTTTATGCATTGATTTATTTCATTTCCATTCTGTTTGTTTCCGTCTGTTGTTGTTTCATCGTCCAGGTGTCTTTGTGTCGTACTGGAGGCAGGTGTGTGGGTGCGGTGGATGTGCATCATTTTATTGTTCCGTGCTCGCAGCAGGCCAGAGAGAACGTAGCGCGTTGTTGGGACCAGTGATGTTGAGGGAATCCTTTGGGGGGGCTGATCCCTTGTACTTCCTCCCCTCCTTGTCAGACGTGAATGATCTATGTTCTGTTTTAGGGTTGTTCTTTTTTGTGGTTATGTCTGCCTTGTAATTTAATTATTTTATTTATGTATTTGCTTTTTTCTTTCCTGCTCTCTTCATTTTTGGTCTTTTCATTCGTGCATAGTAATCTTATTTTTTCGTGTTCATCTTGTGACAGACACGTATCACCGACCGGCCAGGACGTCGTCCACATCTGCTCCTCTGTCCTCTTGGAGACTGGCAGGTCATGAACTGACCAAGAAAGAGTCGGAACCTCAGCACTCACTTATACGCGTCCGTAAGGTCATGGAAGGGTGTATTTTGATCTGATGGGGTTCGTTTTATAGGAGGTGAACCATACGTGGTGCAGTATCCCCCCCAGCTCTGCAGCAGAACACGCACGTCCCGTCTCCGTTTACTGTGTGGTGGCTCTTTGACAGTCACAGCAGAACCAGATGGTCAGCGTCCCTGCTCATCAGGCCAAATCCAGCCAGTCCCTCTACGGTCTGGACCCGACGCTTTGAGGCTCTACCAGAGTTTGTTATTCTCACTCTGTGTGTTCCCATAGCAACCTGCAGCTGGACAACACTCACACTGAATAACATCATTTTTTTTGTGACACACTCTAGAACGTTCATATTCTGCATGAATCTGCTTTGTAGAAAAGTTGTGTGTGTATGTATACATATATACGTATATACATATATGTGTGTATATATATACACATATATATGTATGTACGTGTATATATGTATATATACACATATATGTGTATATACACATATATGTGTATATATACATATATGTGTATATATACATATATACACGTACATATATATGTGTATATATATACACATATATATGTATATACATATATATGTGTATATATATACACATATATATGTATATATACACATATATGTGTATATATACATATATGTGTATATATACATATATACACGTACATACATATATATGTGTATATATGTGTATATATATACACATATACGAGTATATACACATATATATGTGTATATATATATACACATATATACATATGTACATATACATATACACACATATATACAGATATGTATAGATATACACATATATATGTGTATATATATGTGTGTGTGTGTGTGTGTGTGTATATATATACATATATATGCCAATCACTCTCTCTCTCACACACTAAACTCTTAAGTGCAGTTGGCGTGATTAAATTAGCTTTTCTGTCCTGATCCTTCAGCAGTTTGGAGACGTGAGGAAGAATTAGAAGCTCTCTGAAGGGAGGACATTCTTTGAGATAAAGTCTTGACCAGAAGGGACAATGAAGTAATGAAGTGCAACAGCGTCCCATCACATGTTCCAGGTTAGACACAGAGGGTAACACGTATGTAGCAAGTCAACAACATTTCCAAGATGTGTCTTCATTTTTGCTCAGATTACTCCTGCAAGTTGGGACTGGCCAAACCCACCCATGATCTCATTAGTGAAGGATCCATCACTCCCCACACACACACACACACACACAAACACACACAAACACACACACAGAAGCAGTGGTGAGAACACATGAAGCTCCAGCTAGGTGCTGGAGCCTCGCCTCCAACCTCAACCACACAACTGACCACTAGGGCTCCATAATGATGGGATACTGTGTGTGTGTGTGTGTGTGTGTGTGTGTGTGTGTGTGTGTGTGTGTGTGTGTGTGTGTGTGTGAGGTTTTATATACATGTGGATGCATGCTTTAGGGTGTGTTTCCCCTCTCTCCCTCAGTCTTGCTGCACCTTCTGCACGCCTGCCTTCAGTTGACTGAAGCTTTGCAGCAGAGGAGCAACAGCCCAGAAGTTCAGCTGAGCAGGTATTTATATTTTTGTCACATCTTGAATTTATAGCCCTGCAGCTAAAACGATGGTACAGAAACATTCCTGGGATTTGGTTTGATTCTGCGTCAGAGTGCATGAGAGGTGTTTTTTCTGTCGTTCATTTCTGTTCATAAAAGTGAGCTAGAAAGAGCTCATCAGTCTCTGAGTGCCGCTGCTCTTAAAGAAGAGGGAATGTCCCTTCTTGTTAAGGTGCCATGAAAATGTTGAGCAGCTCAGACGTTCACTGTCTTCTTCCAGCAGCAGCAGTTGTGATGGCCGCCAGCCTGAGCCCGTTAGAGACAAAAAGACAGGCCCCCAGGGCTGATTTATCCGGGGGGGGGGGGGGGGGGGGGGCTGATTTATCTGTGTGGGGGGGGCTGATTTATCCGTGTGGGGGGGGTCTGTCGTGTCAAGTCAATAGAGCCCATTTCACACCCAAGTTCTTCGTGATGAGGCTCTGGGTTGTAATAACAGTAAGACAGGAAGGATCAGGACTGAAGAGGGAATTTCACCACGCAGCAGGAAGCTGATTGATTATGATCCATTCTAATGTTTGTGTGTGTGTATATGTGTGTGTGTGTGTGTGTGTGTGTGTGTGTATGTGTGTGTCTATGTCCGTGTGTGTGTCTGTGTGTGTGTCACAGCACCCTAACCGGGTCATAATCAATGTTGCGTTCACCCTCAGGCCTGTCAGAGGTGACAGCATGAATCAGAGTTAAAACTGAAAACTGCATGGCCACTCCATGTTACTGCTCCTGCAGCAGCTGGCCAGCAGAAGGTCGCCCACCTCAGGTGAGCCTGGGCCGAACCACCGAGCTAAACATGGGAGCCTGGTTGGGGTCTTGTGTCTAGGGATGTCGGTTTAGGAGGATAGCCTGACCCCCATAAACCAACAACTGATTAGTTACTTAAACAACAGACGTGACATGTGAGTGGCCCTTCCCTTTTATTTTGGCATTGATGCTGACTTTGAGAAGCACACAACATTTGAGCCAAACAGATTTAAATGAATCTGAGTTTAGTCAGTACCGTCTAACATTCTAACACTTTCTCTCAGCGACTCGACCTTTCCCCCCTCTCTGCCAGGTCCCAGTCCAGATCATGGCCCACAAATGGAGTGTGCTGCTGCTGTTGCTGGCTTTTGCCGCAGTAACCGTGATGGCCCAGAGGCGGCGCCCGACATCCACATCCACGTCCCCGGACGAGTGGAACTACAGGGATGGCTGTGAGCACCCAGATTTCCCTCTCTGTTAACTCTGGGTCAAAGGTCAAGTTCAGGGCTCATCATGATGATGTCAAAGATGGAGGTGAAAGATCATGCTGCAAAACTGTGCATGAATAATTTTACTTACCATTCAGCATCGTCGGGCCCATCGAGCGACGCAGGCATAGTTATAGTTAGGCTAGCTGTAGACTTTATGCTCAGCTAGCTAATGCGATGCTGCTTTTGTTATGACATCATTCTGTGACGTGCTGCTGGTCCAGGAGTGATATTCTGGCGTGTAAATGATGGATGCCTGTGACTGTAACCAGTAGATTTCTCTCCAGGTAGGAGATGAGTGGTGAGTCGTCGCCATGGCTTTCATGGCTCGTTTCACTTATGTTGTTTACTCCAACTGCTAGCTTGCTAGCCTGGCCGCTACACAGAAACAGCTAAGTGTCGTGTCACCACTCACAGCAACCTTCAACATTACACAACACCAGAGCATCACAATGAGCACGGTGTACTTCTGATGTCATTTTGGCATCCAGACACAACAGTGAGCATTGGCATTAATCAGGCCTGTTGGGTGGACGTGGGACAGTCAGGAAACATGATTTGATCACATAGTTAGAGTCATTTCTCTGGTTCTGTCCCAGCTGAGCGGGTGAGCATGCGGGGGGTGGCCAACCTGACTCAGGTTCTGGACAACTGGAGGTTCGACATCCTGACCCAGATGAGAGGCCTTCTGCAGAACGACCACCAGTCTCTCCTGCCCGACTACGCCAGGTGTGGAGCGAGGCAGCCGAGTCCTGATCAGAGACAAACATTTAAAACTAATTTGTGATGTCATTCAACAGCAGCCTTGATAAGGAACCTGCAGAATGCAGGGTGTTGCATTGTTGATGGCTCCAGCTGACCTTTAAGTCTGTTGGCTCTCATGGAGCGTCCAACGAGCACCAGAGGGAGAACTGACTAAGTTAGCAACTAGCTGGTGAACTTGGCGTCACGCTCAGTAGCTGAAGGGTTAGACCCCCCCCCCCCCCCCACACACACACACACACACACACACACTTTACTGCTACTGAGATCCATGAACTTTTGCTGCTGGACTTCAGTCCGCTGGTGGACAGAAACTCCTCATCAGTGATATTATTTCCTAAATGCTGGATCTGGAAACCAGCCGCTGTTTGTTAACAGTTCACAAATTAAAAGCTGGAGGTTTTTTTATTTTGACTTTTTTCCTCCCTTCCTCTGTCCACCCTTTTACTGTCTGGTCTGAATTAGAAACAAAAAGGAATTTTCAAAAACACAAAAACAAAATTTGACAGTTCTTAAATATTGTTTGTCACACTTTAAATGCTGATCACAAAATCTCATGATTTTTAGTGAAGTAAAAAACTCTGGCATTCACAGTGTTTCTTTCATTTTCCGCTACGTGAAAGTTCACGGATCTCAGCAGCAGTAAAGTATATTTACCAGTGAAGTCACTGATCTGTGACCTTTGACCTCCTCTGTCTGCTTACTGAGCAGAATCTTCCACATGAGTGAAAGAAGCCAGTGAATCCCCGCAGGCGTACAGCTGACCAGAGTTAGGAGGTTCCACTCTGTAAACTGTAATTTAGAAGTCAAAGTAAACATATGCTGTTCTGGATCGTGGAATAAACGGATTCCAGTTTTCCACAAGGAAGTCTGGTGTTTCCTGCTTCCTGCCACAGTGCAGACGGCGAGACGTCAGCACGGACCAGCACTTAAATAAACAGCACTGCACTCATTTTAGTCCCTTACGTCTCAGCGCCTGACTCAGGTGGATGTGTGATTCAGTAAAGACCTGAACAGCTGCTCTGAGTGACGAGTGACTGGGACGTAGCCCCTCCCAGCTCCCAGTGGAAGGTCATGAACCTTGACCCCCACATTGAACTAACTGCTGACCGTCTTCCTGCTCAGGATCCAGCCACTGTCCGAGGCTTTGGATGACCTCTACAAAGAGTTCAACGCCCTCAAGTCTCACCTGGGCGACCTGACTGAGAAATTTGGCGCCATCGAAACTTTCATCGATGAGGTCAAAGCCAACAGGGAGACCAACACCGGCATGACGCCCAGCCAGGCTGCAGCTCCGGTCCCCAGAACAACTGGGAGGAGGGTGCTGAGGAAGAAGGCCACTGCCTCCTAAGCAGACGAGCTTCCTCCTCCACGATGTCGCTGGCTCTTTGACGCCATTCCTGCTTCAAACACATTTGTTCAAGTCTGTCTTAAACTGCCTGCAAGCAGCAGAATAACCTCCCCTCAGCTGTAAGTCAGTGTCAGCAAAAATAAAGTGTAAAAACAATGACGCTGTCGGACCAAACGACACACGCTAACTCACCCATTCATGTATGTAAGCTCAACTACACAGCAGAGCAACATGTCTGGCAAAATTCAACTGGCAAAATACACACATGATGAGAATTTCACTTTGTGTGTCATCCAACATGAACCTGCATCATTCGTCCACTCGATAAATGGGACTTACAGTCCAGCAGAATCAAGGCGAATGGTTTTCAGGGCCAACAGACGTCTTTTTCAGCATCTCAGCTAAAAACACGGTGATGAAAACGTCTGTTGGTTTAAGGCAGACTTCAATGTATGTGGAACTGTCCTTTCACTTTGTATGATCATGGTATTTGCTTTAACAGTCACTCTGCTCGATTCATTCCAGCATCAGTGTGAACAGTTAACCACAGATGTGAAATAGAAACATTGAGAACAGTAGAGCTGAAGCATGGTGACATCAGTTTGGACCACACAACTGTCGGTGACTGTATTTCATCCCCACGCGTCCTCCACAGACGCTGGATGACGGATGATACTGATGGTGCAGTGTAAGAAGTAAGTTGAGTGGCTTTGTGACTGCTGGAATCACGGCGCGCGGTGCAGGGCGGGGCTGAGTCCCTCTGCAGCGTCTGACTGGTTCTGTTTCCTGTTTCTTGGCTCCCGTGCAAACATGCTTGTTGGTTTACTGCTGCTGAACTGAGCTCACAATAAAGTCACGTTGCATGATCCAGCGTCTCAGTCGTTGTTTCTTTCTCTCAAGTTGCATGTCAGACAACTGTGAGTCCATTTATCAGACCCAGCTGAAGAGTTAGCGCCACCCACTGTTTATCTTTGCACGCTCACACAACAGCTGGATGGAACCACTTCACATCTTCTGACAGCTGAATTGACAACTGAGGTAGAGGACGACTAAAAGTTTTCATCAGAATGTCTCTAAAACTGTGTTTCTTCAATTGATTTCATGGTTTTTTTCTCTCTCAAAGTTTTTCTGGCAGCAATGGATGAATGGTGCCCCCTGCTGTCTGTCCCTGATTCACTCAGCAGCAGTCGTTGGAAACTGTAGCGACGTTGGTGTGTTTCTTCCCTCTGCTGATGGACTTTTTCAGTCACAGTTCAGCCGACTCTGATCCCCACACGGCCTCCCGAGTGTCGTCCTGCTCATCAGAGGAGTTTTAGTGTCCTGTGAAGAGCTTCACGTATCTGCAGACTCCAGACCGTCTACATGCTGATGAAAACAACCGTTTTGATAGCATGACTTGAAATTTGGGGTATTTTGGTTTGCTGGATCCTTGATAAGATTCACCCAAACTCCTGTTTTCTTGTGTCCAGGCTGTGACCCAGATGATGTCACATCAGAGCAACAGAAACGTACCGGAACAACCTGCTCTCGCTCAGTTCTGCCTCTGCAGCAGATGAAGACAGACGATGGACCAGAGAGGCAGAGACGGCGAGACACAACATGAGGCACCAGAATGATTTGTGTTGGACGACAGCAAGAATACGTACAACCAGACGACACTCAGCCAAAAAGCAGCAGCAGAATAATGCCGTAACCACCAGGGGCGCTAGAGAACACACACTTCCTGTGTGTGAGACGTTGCTGTGGCGTTTGCTCCATCACACGTCACTTCCTCCATCTCCACCCAGCCCGTCAGGTCGATCACACTGATCCAGTGAGACAACTGATGGAACTGAGAGAACCATCTGGGAACTAGAACATGACAGCAGGCGGCAAGACAACCGGCGTTCACGGTCACAGCGTGTTATGGCTTCTCAGAGCTACTCACCTCCCAGGGTCAAAGGTCACCTAGACCAATGAATTTCTCCATGCTTTCTGATGTTGGTGCACATCATGCTGGTGATGTCACAACTGAAGAAGAACCTCTCCTCCTCCTGCTGGTTCTCTTCCTTACTGCCACTCATTGACCTCTGACCTCCATCTGAAGGGCAGTAATCGGTCAGGTCGCCTCCCCTGACACCTGGCTATGATGTCATCACTCACTCACCTGATCCACCTGATCCCAACAGTCAGTTTGTCATGCTGAGAGGACAACCGGCGACTAAGGAGCAAGCTGAGATTGTGATGTTCTATCACCTCAAGATCCTGTTATCATAATCAGCTGTAAGACAGAGAACCGCACAGAAACAGAACCAGTTCTGTTCGCGGGATGAGAACCCTGCTGGAGGGCGAAAGGAAGAGGAGCAATGAAGGCCCCTGGAAATCAGAGTTCTCCTGAAGTTGGACTGTGGAACGTTCTGAAGCAAATGAGGAACATCAGTGGATGTGTAGGGAGCCTTACATGAGGTCCCCTCAAAGAAGAGCCGTGTCTCCAAAACACGAAACACAAACAAACAAACAAACAAAGCTCTGCTCCCAGCACTCCAGCCCGCGCTGCCGCGGTGAAACAGCCAACAGGCCGTCAACAGTGTGACTACAAGAACCTCTGGAGCAGAAAATACTTCAGTGACGCAGTAGTTGAAGTAATGTAGCAGCTGCTGCCACCTCCACCCGTCACTGCTGATCAGCAGCTCCAGCCAGACTTCCACTGGCAGATCATTGCCACTAATTTCTGCCTCTATTTCTTCTCGTCCGTCCTCTTCCGGCAGGCGGGCGCCGCCTCCTTTTTCTTCTGTCTCACTCATGCAAACAAACTGAGGCCGGCAGAGTAATCCATCCTCCAGCTCCCTGTCACGGCTTCTAATCCACGTCCCAGATGCCCAGGTTCCTCCGCCAACTGTGTGTGTGTGTGTGTGTGTGTGTGTGTGTGTGTGTGTGTGTGTGTGTGTGTGTGTGTGGTCCCTGTAGCATGAAACCAAGCTGGAAACAGCAGCAATCGGGGAGCGTCCCATTAATTTGACTCTGGGATCAGGCACAAACAGCAGAAGCTGCCACGGCGGATCAGACCGCTACGTCCCAGCGTTTCTGTTTAACTGGTTACACCCTGGCTGTCATCAGGTGGGAGGAACCCTTTTCAGTCACCATGGAAACACTGGATGCTGCTGCTGCCATCACGCTGATGGAGACTTCTCGTCTCTGCTGGTCATCATAGTGAAGAGGTGTTTTCCCTGCTGCATCCCTTCTTAGTGACTCCAGGATGCAGGAAGAACCAGCCACATATATTTAGCCTGAAGCTAATGGAGACTGACGGCTAACAAAAACAAAAATGTCCAAAAATGTCTCCGGTCCAGGTGTTGGTGGATCCCTGATCCTCGTCTGGATCAAGGAGACCTGGATTCTACCAGACCACCTGGAGAGGTGGTGACCAGACGTTTGTGGACAGTTTAGCCGCTGTTAGCTTCAAGCTAAACATATGTGGCTGGATCTTCCTGCATCCTGGAGTCTCTCCTGTTAGTGAGTACTTGAGGGTGAAGAACACTTGTTGGGTGAAGTTCCCCTCCACCACTGACAGCTCCAGACGCGGTGCCGCTGAGACGCCTGGGTGTGGTTGCTATCGCTGCCTCCATAGTTTGACAGCGTAAGTTCACCCCTCCCGCTCACACAGTTGTGACAAGCAGGCTTTTACAGACACAGCAAATGTGAGAGGACGGAGGTGAAGGTCCAGAGGAACCTCCCTCCCTCCCTCCCTCCCTCTGAAACGTGACTTCAACAGGACGCACAGCCGCCCGCGCCTCCTGTTAGGACACTTGGCCCTCGACAGCTGACTGACATTTACAGGTTCTCGGTCACAGTGGGTCACATGCTGTCGTTCAACGGGACGCCATGACTGTCGGAGGAAACATGGAGGACACAAAGATGCAGGAGGTTGAAGCGGTCCAGATGGACGGGTCTGATTAGAGCGGTGGTGGCGGCGTTGCCCTGAGTTTGATTACAGACGCAGTGATGAGACACGGGGGGACACAGGAAGTAGTAAACGTCCCTCGTCATGTCAATCCCTTTCTGTCAAACACACACACACACACATACACACACATACAAAGACACACAAACACATGCTCTCTCTCTCTCTCTCTCTCTCTCTCTCTCTCTCTGGCCAGTGATGGACGGCTGTGATCTTCACAGGAAGCCGACAGGTGCTTTAATCAAGAAGCTTGGCTTTGATGAAATCAGCCTGTCAGGAAGCAACTGGTGGCGTCGCCGCCATCGCACAGGTGCTGCTGGAGGGTGACACACACCACCTGGCCTCTTAACAGAGCCTGTCAGAGGGAGCCAGTGACATTATATCCAGCTGTGTGTGTCCATAAGTAACCTTTCATTATTGTCCCCCCAGGTCCTGAAGGGTGTGTGGGAGGTGTTTCATTAATGAGGACGTGACAGACAACTGAAACGCAAACGAGTCAGCTCAGTTCAACGCCAGCGTCTCTGACCATCAGGGCGGAGCGTTCAAGAGCTAGCACTTCAAAAGTAAAGTAAGCTACTTTACTTTTGAAGTGCTAGCTCAGTTCAGTTGTCTTAAATCTTAGGCATCAAACAATGAGCTGCTCAGCGGCACCCCCTGGTGTCACCTGGCACAAAACACCTGAGCAGAGCTTTCCGTAGGAGGAGTCACGCAATGGCCCTGAGAGCTCAACACAGCACAACTAACCAACAAAACTTCAGTAGGAAAACACACAACACGTATGTGACAGTGATGGCGCTTCTGTCAGGAAATGAGCCGCAGGTATGAAGCGCTGTGGACGGTCGTGTCCTCCTCCAGGCGCCAGCAGCTTCCATCCTGCTGCAGCGAGGGAATCCCTGATCGACGGCACTGAGCTGGAGGTTTGCATCAGACAGGTCGATGTAAGGGAAAGGTGGGGTTCTGTCCCTGCTGCCGCCTCGGCACCTGAGGCTCAGCGATGGTGACGCGCTACCTCCCACCGAGAGAATAACCAGCGATACATAAACTGGGACAGGTGATGGAGAGGGTCCCCACGCCTCGGACTCCTCAGGCCTCCTGACACCAACACAAATGTGAAAACGACCTCAAAACACAACGAAGACCTGCTACAGCGTTTGAGGTCCTGAGATGCCATCAGGATGGCGCTTCATTTAATTGGCGATGGTGCAGGCGGGTGCGCACGTGTGTGTGTGCGCGTGCACTCTGTGCTCCGTGTTTATGTATATTTGTGTGTCTGAAGACAAACTGGAGGTCATTGATCCATCAGACATCTCTGCCACGGTTTGATTAATTTGCCCTGGTGGCATTGGCGCTCTAATTTAAACCAGATGGGACTGGAGGTGGAAGGACACACTCCGTCTGCTGGAGGACACCCGACATGAGGTGGACCAGTCTGTGACGAGTGTTGCAGCCCTGAAACCGCGTTGCTCTGGTGCCTCATTGGCGTCCTCCGTGGCTGATGGAGCTGACGCACGTCCAACAGTAGAACACAAGCGTTTCTGCTGTGAGGGATTATATTATCAACCAGGAAGAACGAACATTCCAGTGTGTGTGTGTGTGTGTGTGTGTGTGTGTGTGTGTGTGTGTGTGTGTGTGTGTGTGTGCGCGCGTGAGGGAGGAGTAGACTACTGCCTCATGCACTCAGTGGCACTGGAGAACAGACACTTCCTGCGTGCCATGTGGCTGTAGATCAGGTGAAGGCAACACAGGGTTATGATGGCGTTTGTTCCATCAGTTGTACTTCTTAAGGATGAACTGTAAATGTGTGTTTTTGAGGGGAAACACTGTTTCAGTGCCTGTGGAAGGGGGCTATGAAGCTTCAGACTGGCCTATTATTGAGGGTAAACCGGGGGTCCGTGAGAAAGGTCTAAACTTCTGTCTTCAGGGTGAGATAAGCCTCCTCCTGTCCAGCTGCTCGAGGTATAAGCTCCTAAATCACTGCATCTCATTTTCAGGCACAAACAATGTTGTTGTTTTCAGGAGGATGCCATCAGGGAGCTGAGACCCTCCCTAACCCAGAGCCGCCAGATTAAGCTCTGGATGAGATATTGATCCTTCATACAAATGCACCTCTTCCTTTTCTCACCACGGACTCATGCTCATATTCCACTAATTCTAGCCCAGAGTCTGAAAAATTGAGGAAATTAAGAAATAAGGGGATGGAGGACTGATTGGGTTTCCCATCAGCTAATGAAGACATGTCTCATCCAATCAGCAGCAGAAAGTTCTAATTGAAATTGACCAATTGGCTGTCAGCTAGGTTGAAACGCGCTGAACAGCCAAGACAGCATCATTATGGGATGGAGGCAGGATTCGCCTGCTGCTGCAGGACAGCTCCAGTATCTCAGCCTTGCAATGCATTTCCATGTCGTTTTTATGTTACAAGTCATTTCTCATTTGGAAAACACAGCTTCCATCTACGCTCAGAGATGTGTGGCGTACAGTACGTCTCCCCTGCATTCTTATTATCACAGCAATGCTTGTGTCACATGTAAGCCGCCGCTCAGTGATGTCACCTTGTGTTTTCCACTCCTTGAATAGCAAATGACGAGCATCCTTCTGTTCACCGACTAGCCAAGGACTGTTGGCCTGGGGATGCTAGTTATTAGCCCAGGAATGTTAGCAGCTAGCCTGGGGATGCTAGTTATTAGCCCAGGAATGTTAGCAGCTAGCCTGGGGATGCTAGTTATTAGCCCAGGAATGTTAGCAGCTAGCCTGGGAATGCTTGTTATTAGCCCAGGAATGTTAGCAGCTAGCCTGGGAATGCTTGTTATTAGCCCAGGAATGTTAGCAGCTAGCCTGGGGATGCTAGTTATTAGCCCAGGAATGTTAGCAGCTAGCCTGGGGATGCTTGTTATTAGCCCAGGAATGTAAGCAGCTAGCCTGGGGATGCTAGTTATTAGCCCAGGAATGTTAGCAGCTAGCCTGGGAATGCTTGTTATTAGCCCAGGAATGATAGCAGCTAGCCTGGAGATGCTAGTTATTAGCCCAGGAATGTTAGCAGCTAGCCTGGGGATGCTAGTTATTAGCCCAGGAATGTTAGCAGCTAGCCTGGGGATGCTAGTTATTAGCCCAGGAATGTTAGCAGCTAGCCTGGGGATGCTTGTTATTAGCCCAGGAATGTAAGCAGCTAGCCTGGGGATGCTAGTTATTAGCCCAGGAATGTTAGCAGCTAGCCTGGGAATGCTTGTTATTAGCCCAGGAATGATAGCAGCTAGCCTGGGGATGCTAGTTATTAGCCCAGGAATGTTAGCAGCTAGCCTGGGAATGCTAGTTATTAGCCCAGGAATGATAGCAGCTAGCCTGGGGATGCTAGTTATTAGCCCAGGAATGTTAGCAGCTAGCCTGGGGATGCTAGTTATTAGCCCAGGAATGTTAGCAGCTAGCCTGGGGATGCTAGTTATTAGCCCAGGAATGTTAGCAGCTAGCCTGGGAATGTTTGTTGTTGTTATTAGCCCAGGAATGATAGCAGTTAGCCTGGGATGCAAGTGACTAAAGCTGCCTGTTGGTGGCACTGGTGAACTCATGCCTATGACAACAGAAGTCACGTAGACCCCCTCAGAACTCTGAGCTTTCACAAATTTTCCATTTTTGAGGTCATGAATACCACACCATAACCACAACCTCTCTGCTAGTGATTAGCATGAGGATGCTAATGAGTGGGAATCTGGCAGGCAGGGGAGTCTCCCACCTATGACTGTTGATGTATTAGAAATCAGTTGTTGTGCTCTAATTTTAATGTATTCTTTGATGAAAAACAAACTCTTACTGCCAGTTGAATACTTCCACTGGCTCTGGTCATCCAATTAGTATTAAAATCTGATTGTCTTAGTTTTGTTTTGTTTTAATGAAGGACAGAGGAACACACTTGTGTTACAATCTCGACAACCACAACAACAGACACAATAACAGCTTCGCTCTTTATGATACTTTTCTTGAGGGAGCCGTTTAATGAGCAGAGCTTTTCGCTGAAGAATGTACCTGCCACGCAGGACGGACTTGAGTCAAACCTCTGAGAACGCAGACAGACCGAACGGTGAATAAAACATCGGCACCCTGTTTTCCCAAGGTGGAGATTTACGGTGCATTTCCTCCTTTTGACATCCTCTTGACACTTTCATTACAAAGTAAAATATCACAGAAATTGGACAATTCCTTCAGCTGGAGATCAGGTGGGAGAGAGCGAGGGGATCCAGCTCAAAGCCTGACAAATCCTGACATATGACAAAGGTGCCCTCAGAAAAGAAGGATGACCCGGCGTCACGCTGGTGTCCCTGGCGGGGCGCTTGACCCCAGGCGGTAATAGTCCCTGTGAAATTCAGTCAAAGCTCAAAGGATTTGAAATGAGCTGAGACTTTCCTCCCGTCAGCTTTCCCATGCTCGGCGGATGAGCCTCCAACACTCGAACGGATGTTTAACCCAAATAGCAGAGCTAATATTTCCTTGACTGGTGGAAGAGAATGCGAATGTGATGTCTCACACGTCCTCATCCATAATAGGTTACTAGCGTTCCTGCTATAAGTGTTCTGACTGTTTACCTGGCCTGGTTGTGTTTAACCAAATCTAGACAGAACACACAGAGGTGGCTGCCACTGTCACCAAGACACTGGACCACCTACATTTTTTGCATCATCCTTGAGTCCCAGTGGAGGTTTGAGCCGAATTTCAGCTCCGCCCATTGCCGCTGGCAGATTCAATCGTGTCAGTACTGATATTATCTGATTTAATCGAACCCTGTAAAGCAGCAAACCTGTAAACGTGACCAGGCCCAGTTGAAGGTGAAGCTATGAGCATCTGAGCTGCAGCCGGGGCAGAGGGAAGATCTATCGGCGCTCTGCTTATCTACCGCCTGTCCCTGGACTGACCTCCACTGTCACTGCCCCTCCTCAGACGTGAATCACTGCCACCTTTACTGTAATGGCCGACTTTGGCGTTGCTCCTGCTGATTTACGACTTTGGCCTCGCCGTTGCTTTACATTCTGTTTGTGAGAGCAGCAAGGATGTACATGTATCTCATTTTGTGGTTATTAGCAGTGAAATTTCTTCATTCCATTTGTCTGACAGACTTTGAGAAACAGTATTCAGGAAGTTGTCTCTCTGTATTTCACCTGCTGAAGAGTTTTCATGCTCTGCCCCTTCCTGCCTCCATCCATCTCTTCAGCCACACCACTGACGGATGATCCATCCCATCATTCATCTTTCTTGTCACATCATTTTCTCCTCTTAAAAAAGAATTATTGGCCCAAATGTAATACAGCACGGCTGTACGTGTAGTCCTTACTGGACTGTCAGAATTTTAGTTCTGGACTTGCAGAAGCGGGATGGTGTGAGTCCTCAGTTGGGAAACCCCCCGGTTGGCTGAGATTCTTTGAGATGAGCTCAGACTTGCTTCCTGGTTTCAGTTTGGCTACTATTACCGCCGATGTGCATTTGAGCCTGACTAATGTTCAGCTGTCAGCTGTAGACGACCAGTGGCGCGTGATGAGGCAGGCTACCTTCATGCTAATGTCCTGCTAACAGGACCTCCATTCTTTAACATTAACCTGGCAAACCTCAACAGGATTCACCCACCTGAGGCGACACGAACGTCAGAAGACGCAGACCGCCAGTGAACAGTGAAGCCCAGCTAGCATGGCAAGTCCACAAGAACGCCAGCTGCACTGAATGATCTCTGCAACCTGCACTCGCTTGAAACACGAGATAAATTCAATTTTTTTTAAATGCCACAGATACACACCTAGAGAACCCTTCACTGACGAGACACTTAAGTTCTTAGTCCTCAGTCAGAATGTACAAGAGCAGGAGAGGACTAAGAGGAACACACAAGACTTGTTGAAGGAAATGAGGTCGGTATTTCTGAGGAGTGCTGGTGTCTGAGGTCAACCTCCAGGGATGCTCGCCGCTTATCACATGACCAGATGGAGGAGTGGGTGGAGACATGACAGGCAGCAGGTGCTGAAGAGATGCTCCCCACCTGAGAAAGAGGAGGAGCAGGAGGAGGACACCTGAGGTACACCAGCTTGCTCCATGTTCCATACCATCAGCAGTGGCGTTGTGCACCTCCTGCAGCATAAATGGAACCGGTTCTGTGGAGGCACAATGAGGAAGACAACCAGAGTTCTGCTTTGCTGGCATGCGTCTGTCCTGCGTGACAAATGTGGTCAGGAAGCTGCTCCCTGAGCTCACTGAGCTCTGGTCAGTGAAAGAGCTGAGAGGCAGGACTGCAGCAGGGGTTTCTCTCACAGGAGAACCAGGAGAACCACAAGCGTTCTAGTTGTGACGTTCATCTCAGCAAATCATCATGAGTGGATCTCTGATCATCCTACTGGATCAAGGAGACCTGGACTCTACCAGACAACCTTGAGAGTTAGTGAACGAACATTTTGGGGCAGTTTAACTGTTGTTAGCATCAGTCTCTGTTAGCTTCAAGCTAACCATACATGGCTGGTTCTTCCTGCACTCTGAAGTCACAAAGAAGTGATGAGGAGGGAGAAACATCCTCCTTTGAGTTAGAGACTTCTGTTAGTGAGTGCTTGATAGACAGAATAACTTTTCGGTGAAGGATCCTCTTAAATGAGTTCATCGCTTGAGTCCGCGCTCCTGCTCAAGGCGTTTAGTGTCGCTGTTGTTCATCTGTGGTCTCCAGGAGCTTCCTAGCAGGGGTTTTCTTGATTCAACAGGAAAACTTCATCCAATGTTTGAGTATTTCATCAACTGTCATATTTCTGATCAGGCCGTAACAGTGAATGTGGCCAAAATAGTCTCTAA
>NC_141337.1:472500-495000 GCF_037954235.1 Aulostomus chinensis
CTCAGGGCCTCAAAGACTCATTTTCACTTTGTAATAGAAGATAAATTCAAAACTATCAAACTATTTTGTGCCCAAACTTGCAAAAACAAAGAAACCTGGTTTGGTTTCTATGGGACGTCGTGATCTACTGGATTTAATAGAGACGTCAAACAATGCTGGTGAGAACCCACAGATGGTCCCAGTTGTCCACTGGGAAATCTCGTCATGGGCATGGGGCCAGAAACACGCCTAGAAATAAGAACATGTGAGAGATTCACCGCTGATTCATGGACCTATTTTAGGATCTCATAAATATATAAAACTGTGCTGACAAATTCAATTCTAAATAGTCCTGATTAACTAATTAATCAGACTTTTTTTTAAAGAACTTTAAATACTTTAAATAAAATGAAATAAAAATAATAACACACTTTAAATAAGAATAGTAAATTTGAGGAGTAACAAAATGAGTGTAAGACAAAAATGATGTAATGGAATGATGGAGACCAGAAGAGAAATGCTACAGAAAAGCTGACAAATGAGAGATGCTGCACCAAGGGGATGTGCCAAACCCCATGACCTTTGACCTTTGACCACCTCAATCTACACACCCTTATGTTGTCATGTTCCAACATCACAGCTTTTACAGACAAATCTATTCTTCCATCCATGAAACTGCTGTTAGTAGTTTGTAACACTTCAACCAGAGTGTCAGCGTGACCTTTTGTTAGCGTGCAAACTAGCATGGCTACCACACAGCTGCTAGCTTGTGTGACCTTCCAATACCCGGAAACATAGAGTTGCAGTCAAGGAGCCTGGAGTACTACAAAACTACTAAAAAACTATTACAACACTACTGCGAGGATGGAATTCTTCATCACCATGGTGATTAGCCGCCTGAGTGCTCTCGTCCTCCGGATCAAAGAGAAAACAAGGAAACACACAACATTTCCTGATTTCAGTAAAGAACCAGACAGGAAGATGGTACTGCTGCTGCTGCAGAGCCTGCTCCTCCTCCACGTCAGCAGGTGGCGCTGTGACCGGCTGGAGCAGGAGTTTCTCCATGTGAGCTAATAGTTTGAGCTGATAATCATTGAACAACAGTTTCACTCACTGAAGTTACAAGAACAGAGGAACTCAGCAGGAAGGAGGGGGAGAGGGGGAGGAGAGAGAGAGTGGGAGAGGGACAGAGAGGAAAGCAAGACAGAGGGAGAGAGGGAGGAGAGAGAGTGTGAGAGGGACAGAGAGGAAAGCAAGACAGAGGGAGAGAGGGAGGAGAGAGAGTGGGAGAGGGACAGAGAGGAAAGCAAGACAGAGGGAGAGAGGGAGGAGAGAGAGTGGGAGAGGGACAGAGAGGAAAGCAAGACAGAGGGAGAGAGGGAGGAGAGAGAGTGGGAGAGGGACAGAGAGGAAAGCAAGACAGAGGGAGAGAGGGAGGAGAGAGAGAGTGGGAGAGGGAGAGAGAGGAAAGCAAGACAGAGGGAGAGAGGGAGGAGAGAGAGTGGGAGAGGGAGAGAGAGGAAAGCAAGACAGAGAGGGAGGAGAGAGAGTGGGAGAGGGAGAGAGAGGAAAGCAAGACAGAGAGGGAGGAGAGAGAGTGGGAGAGGGAGAGAGAGGAAAGCAAGACAGAGAGGGAGGAGAGAGAGTGGGAGAGGGAGAGAGAGGAAAGCAAGACAGAGAGGGAGGAGAGAGAGTGGGAGAGGGAGAGAGAGGAAAGCAAGACAGAGGGAGAGAGGGAGGAGAGCGAGTGGGAGAGGGAGAGAGAGGAAAGCAAGACAGAGGGAGAGAGGGAGGAGAGAGAGAGTGGGAGAGGGAGAGAGAGGAAAGCAAGATAGAGAGGGAGAGAGGGACGAGAGAAAGTGGGAGAGGGAGAGGCAGGGAGAGAGAGGAGGGAGAGGAAAGCCAGATAGAGAGGGAGAGAGGCAGGGACAGAGAGGAGAGAGAGGAAAGCCAGATTGAGAGGGAGAATAAGGAGAGAGGGTGAAGAGGGAGAGATAGAGCAAGAGAGAGGGAGGGGGAGGCGGGGGTCCGTCCTTTCCTCTCCAGTCTCAGACCGTCTTCCGCCGCCGGAAGGTGTCCCCTGCGTCCCCCTCCGTCCTCTGCCAGACTCTGGACCCTCGTCTCTGCCCTGAGTACCGGGACCTGGATCGGGACCTGGCGGGAACCGACAGAGACGCGCGTCCTTCCTCTATGCGTCTTTGCCGCGCCATGCCGCCGCGCCCCCGTCCGTGACGCGTCTCCGTCCGCCGCCTTCTTGAATGAACTTCGTGCGGACGCGGCACCATGAGAACGACGCGGAAATGTCGCGCGCTGCTGTCGGTGGCGCTGAACCTGGTGGCGCTGCTCTTCTCCACCACCGCCTTCATCACCACCTACTGGTGCGAGGGCACCCAGCGCGTCCCCAAGCCCAACTGCAGCAAGCAGCGGCGCCACAACTGCATCGACTACGGCGTCAACGAGACGGACCAGAGCAAGGTGCACTACAGCTGGGAGACCGGCGACGACCGCTTCCTCTTCCGCCGCTTCCACACCGGCATCTGGTACTCGTGTGAGGAGAACATCCACGAGGCAGGTGGGTCGCTCACTCCCGGTGAAGTTACCGGGGACGGGGTGTCCCCGTCACTGCAAAAGTACTATGAAGTGTACCTCAAAGCAGCAGTAGAGGAGTACTCGCACCTCCGCGTCCTGGAGGCTGGAAATCAAACTGATGAGTTAAAATCAGATCCAGCCTTCGAACTCCTGCAGCTGCTGTTGTGTTGTGTTGTAGTGTTGTTAGTGTTACTGCTGCTGTTGTGTTGTTGTTGTTGTGTTGTAGTGTTGTTAGTGTTACGGCTGCTGTTGTGTTGTTGTTGTTGTGTTGTAGTGTTGTTAGTGTTACGGCTGCTGTTGTGTTGTTGTTGTAGTGTTGTTAGTGTTACTGCTGCTGTTGTGTTGTTGTTGTTGTGTTGTAGTGTTAGTGTTACTGCTGCTGTTGTGTTGTTGTTGTAGTGTTGTTCGTGTTACTGCTGCTGTTGTGTTGTTGTTGTTGTGTTGTAGTGTTGTTAGTGTTACTGCTGCTGTTGTGTTGTTGTTGTGTTGTAGTGTTGTTAGTGTTACTGCTGCTGTTGTGTTGTTGCTGCTGCTGTTGTGTTGTTGTAGTGTTGTTAGTGTTACTGCTGCTGTTGTGTTGTAGTGTTGTTAGTGTTACTGCTGCTGTTGTGTTGTTGTTGTGTTGTAGTGTTGTTAGTGTTACTGCTGCTGTTGTGTTGTTGCTGCTGCTGTTGTGTTGTTGTAGTGTTGTTAGTGTTACTGCTGCTGTTGTGTTGTAGTGTTGTTAGTATTACTGCTGCTGTTGTGTTGTTGTGTTGTTAGTGTTACGGCTGCTGTTGTGTTGTTGTTGTAGTGTTGTTAGTGTTACTGCTGCTGTTGTGTTGTTGTTGTTGTGTTGTAGTGTTAGTGTTACTGCTGCTGTTGTGTTGTTGTTGTAGTGTTGTTAGTGTTACTGCTGCTGTTGTGTTGTTGTTGTAGTGTTGTTAGTGTTACTGCTGCTGTTGTGTTGTTGTTGTGTTGTAGTGTTGTTAGTGTTACTGCTGCTGTTGTGTTGTTGCTGCTGCTGTTGTGTTGTTGTAGTGTTGTTAGTGTTACTGCTGCTGTTGTGTTGTAGTGTTGTTCGTGTTACTGCTGCTGTTGTGTTGTTGTTGTGTTGTAGTGTTGTTAGTGTTACTGCTGCTGTTGTGTTGTTGCTGCTGCTGTTGTGTTGTTGTAGTGTTGTTAGTGTTACTGCTGCTGTTGTGTTGTAGTGTTGTTAGTATTACTGCTGCTGTTGTGTTGTTGTGTTGTAGTGTTGTTAGTGTTACTGCTGCTGTTGTGTTGTTGCTGCTGTTGCGTTGTAGTGTTGTTCGTGTTACTGCTGCTGTTGTGTTGTAGTGTTGTTAGTGTTACGGCTGCTGTTGTGTTGTTGTTGTAGTGTTGTTAGTGTTACTGCTGCTGTTGTGTTGTTGTTGTTGTGTTGTAGTGTTAGTGTTACTGCTGCTGTTGTGTTGTTGTTGTTGTGTTGTAGTGTTAGTGTTACTGCTGCTGTTGTGTTGTTGTTGTTGTGTTGTAGTGTTGTTAGTGTTACTGCTGCTGTTGTGTTGTTGTTGTGTTGTAGTGTTAGTGTTACTGCTGCTGTTGTGTTGTTGCTGCTGTTGCGTTGTAGTGTTGTTCGTGTTACGGCTGCTGTTGTGTTGTTGTTGTAGTGTTGTTAGTGTTACTGCTGCTGTTGTGTTGTTGTTGTTGTGTTGTAGTGTTAGTGTTACTGCTGCTGTTGTGTTGTTGTTGTGTTGTAGTGTTGTTAGTGTTACTGCTGCTGTTGTGTTGTTGCTGCTGCTGTTGTGTTGTTGTAGTGTTGTTAGTGTTACTGCTGCTGTTGTGTTGTAGTGTTGTTAGTGTTACTGCTGCTGTTGTGTTGTTGTTGTGTTGTAGTGTTGTTAGTGTTACTGCTGCTGTTGTGTTGTTGTTGTTGTGTTGTAGTGTTGTTAGTGTTACTGCTGCTGTTGTGTTGTTGTTGTGTTGTAGTGTTAGTGTTACTGCTGCTGTTGTGTTGTTGCTGCTGTTGCGTTGTAGTGTTGTTCGTGTTACGGCTGCTGTTGTGTTGTTGTTGTAGTGTTGTTAGTGTTACTGCTGCTGTTGTGTTGTTGTTGTTGTGTTGTAGTGTTAGTGTTACTGCTGCTGTTGTGTTGTTGTTGTGTTGTAGTGTTAGTGTTACTGCTGCTGTTGTGTTGTTGCTGCTGTTGCGTTGTAGTGTTGTTCGTGTTACTGCTGCTGTTGTGTTGTTGTTGTGTTGTAGTGTTGTTAGTGTTACTGCTGCTGTTGTGTTGTTGCTGCTGCTGTTGTGTTGTTGTAGTGTTGTTAGTGTTACTGCTGCTGTTGTGTTGTAGTGTTGTTAGTGTTACTGCTGCTGTTGTGTTGTTGTTGTGTTGTAGTGTTGTTAGTGTTACTGCTGCTGTTGTGTTGTAGTGTTGTTAGTGTTACTGCTGCTGTTGTGTTGTTGTTGCGTTGTAGTGTTGTTAGTGTTACTGCTGCTGTTGTGTTGTTGCTGCTGTTGCGTTGTAGTGTTGTTCGTGTTACTGCTGCTGTTGTGTTGTTGATGTTGTGTTGTAGTGTTGTTAGTGTTACTGCTGTTGTTGCTGTTGGTGTTATTGTTGTGTTTTCTGTGTTGTTACTGTTATGTTGTTGGGGTCGTTGTAATTGTGTTGTTGGGGTCGTTGTCGTTGTTGTTGTGATTGTTGTCGTTTACATGCTGCTAACAAGCAAAGCTGCGTCCATCATTGATGGATAATCAATGACGTGTTACGACTGTGATTAGCTTGATCCTGTTTCAGCTTTTAAAACATGTAACATTCACACAGAAGCCTGGAAACGCTTTTATCTCCAAATAAGGAGATGAGGCACCTGTTCTCTCATGATGACATCAGTGGAGGTGTTATTCTGACCCTCCTAAGCCTCCTCAGTGTGACTCGAACCTCCTCAGTGTCTCCGGGTGACCAGATAATCCACAAGGGGATGAGATAACTAACTTGTTATCATGAGGAAACCAGCCTGGTCGCCCCAGACGAGTGGACTGAGTTTCTGAGGAGTCAGACATGAGTTCTGGTTCTGAGTCCATTCTGACAACCTGAGAAATTCAACTGTTGCAGGTGGAACGCCGAGTCAGACGACTCCATTACATCAAAGACTGACTTGAATAGCAGAAGCTGTTGGTTCTGTTGGTTCTTTGATGTTTGTGTCGAATCGCCATCAGCTGCTTCTGCTCGCCACCTCGTCTGTTTGTTTGTGTTTAGATGAGTTCTGGCGGCAAGTGAGAGTAAATAAACAGTTTAGGAGATGGACTGAGATGGAAAGGGAGAGTGAGTGAGTGAGTGTGAGTGAGTGTGTGTGTAAGTGTGAGTGAGTGAATGAGTGTGTGAGTGAGTGAGTGTGTGTGTAAGTGTGAGTGAGTGAATGAGTGTGTGAGTGTGAGTGAGTGAGTGTGTGTACGCGTGCATGTGAATGGGTGAGTGAGTGAGTGTGTGTTTGCACGTGTGAGTGAGTGTGTGAGTGAGTGAGTGAGTGTGTGTGTAAGTGTGAGTGGGTGAGTGAGTGTGTGTGTGCGTGCGAGTGAGTGAGTGTGTGAGTGAGTTTGAGTGAGTGAGTGTGAGTGAGTGAGTGTGTGTGTAAGTGTGAGTGAGTGAGTGAGTGTGTGTGTGAGTGAGTGAGTGTGTGTGAGTGAGTGAGTGTGAGTGAGTGTGTGTGTGCGTGCGAGTGAGTGAGTGTGAGTGAGTGAGTGTGTGTGTAAGTGTGAGTGAGTGAGTGAGTGAGTGTGTGAGTGAGTGAGTGAGTGTGTGAGTGAGTGTGTGTGTTAGTGAGTGAGTGTGTGTGAGTGAGTGAGTGTGAGTGAGTGTGTGTGTAAGTGTGAGTGAGTGAGTGTGAGTGAGTGAGTGTGTGTGCGCGTGAATGTGAATGGGTGAGTGAGTGTGTGCGTGCACGTGTGAGTGAGTGAGTGAGTGTGAGTGAGTGTGTGTGTAAGTGTGAGTGGGTGAGTGAGTGTGTGTGTGTGTGTGCGTGCATGTGTGTGGGTGAGTGAGTGAGTGTGTGAGTGAGTGTGTGTGTAAGTGTGAGTGAGTGAGTGAGTGTGTGTGCGCGTGCATGTGAGTGGGTGAGTGAGTGAGTGTGTGTGTGCACGTGTGAGTGAGTGAGTGAGTGTGAGTGAGTGAGAGTGAGTGAGTGAGTGTGAGTGTGTGAGTGAGTGTGTGCGTGCGTGTGAGTGGGTGAGTGAGTGAGCGAGTGAGTGTGAGTGAGAGAGTGAGTGTGAGTGTGAGTGAGTGTGTGAGTGAGTGTGTGTGCGTGTGAGTGTGTGAGTGAGTGTGTGAGTGAGTGAGTGTGAGTGAGTGTGTGAGTAAGTGTGAGTGAGTGAGTGTGTGTGTGCGTGCGTGTGAGTGAGTTTGAGTGAGTGAGTGTGAGTGGGTGAGTGAGTTTGAGTGTGAGTGAGTGTGAGTGAGTGAGCGAGTGAGTGTGCGTGTGTGTGTGTGCATGAGTGAGTGAGTGAGTGAGAGTGTGGGTGAGTGAGTGAGTGAGTGAGTGTGAGTGAGTGTGTGAGTGAGTGTGAGTGGATGAGTGAGTGAGTGTGAGTGAGTGTGTGAGTGGGTGAGTGAGTGAGCGAGTGAGTGTGAGTGAGAGAGTGAGTGTGAGTGAGTGTGTGAGTGAGTGTGAGTGAGTGTGTGAGTGAGTGTGTGTGAGTGAGAGAGTGAGTGTGAGTGAGGGAGTGAGTGTGAGTGAGTGTGTGAGTGAGTGAGTGAGTGTGAGTGAGTGTGTGAGTGAGTGTGAGTGGATGAGTGAGTGAGTGTGAGTGAGTGTGTGCGTGCGTGTGAGTGGGTGAGTGAGTGAGCGAGTGAGTGTGAGTGAGAGAGTGAGTGTGAGTGAGTGTGTGAGTGAGTGTGAGTGAGTGTGTGAGTGAGTGTGTGTGCGTGTGAGTGGGTGAGTGAGTGTGTGAGTGAGTGAGTGTGAGTGAGTGTGTGAGTAAGTGTGAGTGAGTGAGTGTGTGTGTGTGCGTGCGTGTGAGTGAGTTTGAGTGAGTGAGTGTGAGTGGGTGAGTGAGTGTGTGAGTGAGTTTGAGTGTGAGTGAGTGAGTGAGTGTGAGTGAGTGAGCGAGTGAGTGTGCGTGTGTGTGTGTGCGTGAGTGAGTGAGTGAGTGAGTGAGAGTGTGGGTGAGTGAGTGTGTGTGCGTGAGTGAGTGAGTGAGTGAGAGTGTGGGTGAGTGAGTGAGTGTTACTCTAACTGCTCTCCAGAGGACAGTCTGACACTTGAACGCAGCAATTTTCAATATTTGTGTCCTCCTGTACATGGCAGCATGAAGGCTGGGCTCCATAGAACCAACTTAGAACGTTGCATCATAGTAAACCTTAGAGCTGTCGGTTCCTGAGGTTCCGACGCAGCACGTCTCTCCTCGTCTCCTCTGGTGCCTGCCAGCACAAGTGGAACCCTCCTGAGGACATGAGGAGATGCATCAGCCTTTACATTTCAGTAAAATGTCCTCATGTTTCAAAAGTAGATTGTCATGATGCAACATGCGTGTTGATATGTTGACAAGAACACGCCAGCCAGCACGCCACTGTGGGGCAGCTTGTGGTTAGATGGAGTGGACGTACCCCGTCGTGCCTGTCACCCGTCAGCCTACTCAGCACTGGTCTGACGCCGGCGCCATGCTTGTCATGTTCTGGAGCGCCTGGAGTGATGTTGGTCGATGATGGTACGGAAGCCCAGAGAGGCCAGCAGGCTCGTGTGTCTACAACCAGAAACCAAGACCCATCAGCCATCACCAGCTGCACCGGTCACACGTTACAGCGAGATGACCCATGTTATCTCGTTACGTTATTGACCTTCGTATAAATAAAGGGCCGGCGTGGCTAAGAGGTAGTGTGGTCACTCTTCGACCTGACAGACAGACGCTTCCTCTAATCACCCGCGAGGTTTTTTTGAGCAACCGGTTTCCAAGCACGCCGTTGCAAATGATGCTCTGTCACAAACCATCTGGAGCACTGGGATAAAGGTGCCAGCTGCTGTGGTGGGGAGTCTCTTCTGCGGTGAACGGTCCAGCAGCAGTTCCTGCAGACTGATCGATGGCGGACGGCACCGCCGCTTCCATCCATCCATCTCTGTTCTGCTGCTCGCCAGCCAGCCGGCGGTGAACTGAAGGACTTTCAGCACCTCAAACAACTGAAAATGATGAGGAAACACTTCAGGAGTTCTGTTGAGCCGGTCCTGGTGGGCTGGTCCTGGTAGGCGGTCCCGGTGCGTGGTCCTGGTGAGCCGACTACGGTGGGCGGTCCTGGTAGGCGGTCCTGGGTGCCGGTCCCGATGTGCAATCCTGGTAGGTGATACTGGTGAATGGTTCTGGGTGCCGGTCCCAGTGGGTGGTCCTTGCAGGCTGGCCCTGGTGGGCGGTCTGGGCGGCCTGGCCCTGGTAGCAAGTCCTAGTACGTGATCCCGGTGGGTGATGGTGCGTGCTGGTCCAGGCAAGCCGGTCTTGGTGGGCCGGCCTGCTGCAGTAGGTGGTGTTGTGGTCTGTGAGCTGCAGGGTCTCAGCGAGTTCTCAACAATGCAGCCAGGAGGACGTGGAGCTACACTGATGATTGACCTCATGTGAAGTAATACTTCACCCTCCAAGTACTCACTACCAGGAGTACTCAGCTCACTCAGGTGTTTCTGCCTCCTCCATCACTTCTTAGTGACTCCAGGATGCAGGAAGATCCAGCCACGTATATTTAGCTTGAAGCTAACAGAGACTGATGCTAACAGCAGCTAAACTGTCCACAAACATCTGGCCACCAACTCTCCAGGTGGTCTGGTAGAATCCAGGTCTCCTTGATCCAGACGGAGGATCAGGGATCCACCAACACCTGACATCAGAACGGACTAGAACTCCTCTGGTTTGGCGTTAATGTGACCAAGTGCAGATGAGTCGGTTCAGCTGACATCACCAGCAGGTGGCGCTCAGCACGTTGTCACTGTAGTGGTGAACTGAAGAGAGAAATTGAACAGGTTGTGATTCTGAGCTCTTGGTCCTGTTGACCCAGATCCACCTCATGTTGCACCTTTGCATCCCCTCTCACTCTCCGGTGCCCCCTAGTGGAGACGTTCTGATAAGTTCTGGAGAGGATCCGCCCAGTGGATGGGTCAGCAGTGTTGCACTTCAGCTGCGTTTACTCATTGAAATCTTTTCTCTTCTTCCCTCCGCTTCCTCCTGTCAATCATCGCCACCATCTTATTTTAACCTTGTTCTTCCTCTCCTTCATTCCTAGCTCATCTCACCTTGTATTCCTCACTTCTCCTCCTCTTCCCCCATCCTCTCCACCCATTCCCCTCTACCCCCCAGGTGAGAAGTGCCGGAGCTTCATTGACCTGGCCCCGGCGTCAGAGCGAGGTGAGTAATGACCATCATTAGGCGCCGCTCCCTGCTGCTCCCCACCTGTTCACCAGGCTCTGGGAAGGAGGCAGAAAAAGGAACGTATGTGTTTATTATAGAACATCTCAGGTTTCCTGTTAGTTCTCAGACACAGAAGAACATCACGCTCACATCACAACACACCTGCCAGTACGGCTCACGATCACGAGTAATCAGGAGATTGTAGCACTTGGCAGGAAATGGCGAGTCAACAGTGACGCAGATGGAGGAGCCGATGACTTTGTCCAACGAGACGGCTGACTTCCCGGCTAATAGGACGACGTCCACATTCATCAGGATGTCTCTGAGAGGAACAAACAAAGAGGAAGGGAGACCTCTAATTTTAGGCCTCTAAGGTTTTTAAGTAGAAATGTGAGTCATGATTCACCACAACGTTGACATGCAGGGTTGTGAAGACATTGAATGATTCACACGAGTGCCCGACGTCACCCTCCATGTGTTTGGCACTGGTAACACCAGTAAACACCAGAATGGTGGATGGTGGAGGTTCAGGTCTACGTCAGATCCACCAGTAAACACCAGACCGGTGGATGGTGGAGGTTCAGTTCTACGTCAGATCCACCAGTAAACACCAGACCGGTGGATGTTGGAGGTTCAGTTCTACATCAGATCCACCAGTAAACACCAGACCGGTAGATGTTGGAGGTTCAGTTCTACATCAGATCCACCAGGAAACACCAGACCGGTAGATGTTGGAGGTTCAGTTCTACATCAGATCCACCAGTAAACACCAGACTGGGGGATGGTAGAGATTCAGTTCTACATCAGATCCACCAGTAAACACCAGACCGGTAGATGTTGGAGGTTCAGTTCTACATCAGATCCACCAGTAAACACCAGACTGGTGGATGGTGGAGGTTCAGTTCTACATCAGATCCACCAGTAGACACCAGACCGGTGGATGGTGGAGGTTCAGTTCTACATCAGATCCACCAGGAAACACCAGACTGGTGGAAGGTGGAGGTTCAGTTCTACGTCAGATCCACCAGTAAACACCAGAATGGTGGATGTTGGAGGTTCAGTTCTACATCAGATCCACCAGTAAACACCAGACCGGTGGATGGTGGAGGTTCAGTTCTACGTCAGATCCACCAGTAAACACCAGACCGGTGGATGGTGGAGGTTCAGTTCTACGTCAGATCCACCAGTAAACACCAGACCGGTGGATGTTGGAGGTTCAGTTCTACATCAGATCCACCAATAAACACCAGACCGGTAGATGTTGGAGGTTCAGTTCTACATCAGATCCACCAGTAAACACCAGACTGGGGGATGGTGGAGTGGTGGAGTCTTAAAAACCTGGGTTGCTAACAAGAGTCTAGAGGAGCCTGCAGAGGTCATGGAGGTCATTAAAGGCCATCAGGGGAAACACAAGAAGCCTGAAGCCTAGTGGTGGTGACCTTGAAGTCATGTGACCATTGGCTGTTTGTTGAGGAACCTTGGAGAAGATCACTTTCTGCTGGACAACAAAAACCTCATCCCTGATGCGATCACTTCCAGGACCACATCAAAACCTGCAGTTGGTGTCAGAGCCTGTGTGAAATGCTTTGGTCAGTAAACGTTTGCTGTAGCTAGCAGGTTATTAGCACGCAGCAGTAGCAGAAGTGTCATGTGCTGTGTGGTGGTGTTGAGATGATTCTGGGTTGGCAGGTCTGTTCTGCCGTTCTGTGACAGAGATGAAAACCATCATGTGACCACCCAGGTGCCACATTTACATCGCTTTTGTACTTTAACTTCTATCAGCAGAAGTCTGTTTGATGAGGGTGGGAAGGTGACGCTCCCCACTGAGGACCGTCCATCGTCATCACACCTGAAACCTGGAGATCCTCCTCCTCTCAGCCGATGTCGTGCTGTCAGACAGATGACGCGTCCAGAATCAGCTGATGTGTTCCAGACGTTCTCGGGGCAGCGGTTGTCCTGGCGGGTCCTTTATGGACGGACGTGTTCAACATGCATTTGTTTGTCTTCTGGTTAACTTGTGTTCTTGTGTTTCTCTGCCTAACGATCAGTGAGACGTCGTTGGCAAATGTCTCAGACAGCATTTGAAAATCTCTTTCAAGTGGATGATGAGAGCAGACTGGTTCTAACAGGACGTCGAGTTTCTGTCCTGCTGCTCATGAAGGGAATATTTGAGGGAGGAAGAAGAAGAAAGGGAATATTTTGGTGCGTGTGGGCGTTGCCTCCAAATGGCTGTTTAATGCAGAGCAGGTAGTTAATAATGAAAGTTCTCTGATGGTTTCATCTGTTAATGCCATCTGGAAGAAGAGCTGGAGTGTTGCAGCAGCAGTGGCGGCGGCGGCAGCAGGTGATATGATGCATCGAGCCGGCCGACCTTGGCTCACGCACAAGGATACGGTATGTTAATGTGGCGTCCTTCAAGCCCCTCTGTGCCCGCCGCTGTGTTTTATTGCACGCAGCTGCTCCTCGGTCAGCTGAAGGAAGAAAACACTCAGGATTCTGGACAGATTGACGGAGGAGCTTCTGGGGAGAAGCCGGCTGATGGATTTGATGCAGATCTAAACGCCGGCCTGCCGGGACCCTCAACCTCACACGTCAGATCCAGCTTCTCCCCTCGTTGAAACCTCTGCAGCACTCGGCTGGTTTCTCCTTTCAGGCTGACACGGTGCCTGTGGCCTTCCTTGCCCTGGCAGACGACACTCAGGTCACAACAACCCTGAAAGTGACTCAGATGAATATTTGAGCATGTTTTTATGAACTTCCTTCGTTTCATACCGAGCTCGGGGATTTACCTTTCGTCAGGGCTGCTCCACGCCGAGCTGCACCGTTCTGTATGAAACCTTTTTTAAGCAAAACTTGATCAATATTTCAAAAACTACATGATGACAAGTTTTCCACACAGCAGCACACCGCCATGGGAATAACGCCGCCATATTCAGCATCAAGTACAGCAAATATTCTGACTCCATATACTTCTTAATTTTAATATACAGCTGACACCTGGTCTCAAACTCTTCTATGCAGCATTAAAGCTGCTCAGAGCGTCTTTGTCTCCGTCTCCTGGCAGCAAATGTTACTGCAAACACCTGGTGACCTGCGTCAGCCGCCATGTCACCTACATCAGCTTCTTCTCAGACTCTGAATTGTTTATGACATCACACGACCACGATGAAATGACTCGGCTGACTGTCAGAATTTGTAAAGTCAAGCAGAGAAGAGCTTAACGAGCCTGACGAGCGGTTTGGTGCAGCTTGAATGTAAGAGACACTCATTTGGATGGAACCCATTATTTAAGCCAGTTCTAAATCCACCTGAATGTTTTCGTGGCTGTAGCTGATTTTTTTTCTGTACGCGTGACTCGTGAACTGAAGAACAGAAGTTGAATAGAAAGTTTTTTACAACTTCATAAGGTATAATACTGTCTGGAATATTGTTTCGACTAAAAGATTAATGTCCTATTTCATTGATGGATTCACTGGTAATAAAACGAACCATCGGTTGCTGTTTCATTCCTTAGAAATGAAAATGATTAATTTCATCCTCATTTCAGCAGTGAATCATTAAAACAATAAACGTGTTAATGAGATTCCCTGAAGGTCTGAAGTCTTATTACATTCCTGACAAAACCCTGAACGACGTCTGCTGCTGCTGGAGCTGCTGCCAGGACATGGTGGAGGAGGCGGGACATCGCCAGGCTTGAAGCGGAGAGGCACCGGTTGTGGCTGAAGCGGCGGGCAGGAGATGATGAACCTGCTGATGCAAGAATTAAGGGACAAGCGTGTGAATCGTCCTCACAGCTGGTTCTAATTCCATCTTTCAGTGCTTTGTGTTGTTCTGTTATTGCTCTGAATGTCTTTGGTAGATCAGTTGACGGTCGCCTCTCCTCGCCCACAGAGACGCCAACACACAGTTACAGAGGAGTTCTGGCTGTTCGGGACCCTGTAGCGCCCCAAACCAGTTGATGCTGAAATTGAAAACTCAGCCTGGAGGTTGTGCTTGTTCCTCATTTCCATCACGACAGCCCGGTGCCGAGCGCAGCAGATAATCCTGTTTAATTCGTGAGCTTCACAGATTCGAGAGCAGCTTCGCCTCTCAGAACATGAATGTGGAGATGAGAAGAAGAAAGGAAACAGGCTGCAGTGCTGAGATGGAGTCCCTCAGGGCAAATGACAACTCCTCTCTGCTTAAAATGTTCCAGTGCAGGAAGACGCGCGGAGGGTTGTGGACCGTGTTCCTGATAACTGGAGGGTAAAAACTCCATCTATGACTGTCACACAAGCAGGTGGAGACATCAAATGCCCCTCCTCCTGGGGCCCATCAGGAACAAGCCTCCCACCGTGTTCGGGCTTCATGTCCTGCTCATCGTGGCGAGCTGCATCGTCACACAGATTTGTCAACATGTTATGCAAGGCAGATGATCAATGGTGACGTCGTGTAGCATCACTGCCTTCTGCCCGCAGGACAACAGCAAGAACAACAGGTGCCTGAAAAACAAGAAACACCCAGGAGGAGGAACGTTTTGTGCGAGGTCATGATCCTCCCTGCAGGGAGGGGCAGGGGCTGGGTGACTGAAGGTCACAGGGGTCACGGAGGAACCAACGCACCTCATTTACGCAATATTGAGGTGGTCTGTGTTGATGTGATGAGTTTTTGCTGGAGGGGGGGTTGGGGTCTTGGGTCTGCGAGGACCCTTACAGCAGACCCCCACCAGACTGATCAGTGTCATGTCCACTGGGTGATTTCTGGCAAAGCTGAGCAATTGTTGGCAGTCGCCTCATTCCAGCAGTCCCAACTGGACGGATGCTCGTTTTACATTCGACATTAACTCCTGTTTGAACGGATCGTTGGTGATGCTGAAGCTCACGGTTCCGCTCTGCTTCGTACTGAGCTGAGACGACAATATGAGGGTTCACTCAAGTCTGTTGTCCGGCAGCCGTGTCACCAGACAAGAGGGTTTCCTGCCCCAGTGCCACGTGAAAAACTCTCCAGTGTTTGACGAGTGGAAGCCCTGACCTCCAGGGCGAGCAGCTCTTTCAACAAGACCATTTCCTCCTCTGCATTTCTCAGTCAGTGTGGGAAGTGACAGCAGAGGTATCCCATATGTCACTGCTGCATTCAGTTTGATGTCTTTTCTCATCTGGCGGCGCTCCCAGACGCTGTGCGTCGTCTGAATGACAAAGCCTGTCCAAACAGACTGGCACATTCTTGTCGGAGATGTCAGTGCTGGGACTCAGTAATCCAGCTGAAGGCCGCTTGTGTCCGGGGCTGCAATTGACCCGACCGACAGGTGTGCTCCATATTATCTGACCATGCATGGGGGTTGAAGTAGCGCCACCCAATGGTCATTGAAACAGTAACAACGTTGGGTGTAGTGATGATGGGATAATGTAATGGTGCTTTAGTTCAGGCCATGATGAGCAACAGGTCCATCACCTGGAAATGTGAAAGTTAGCATTGAGGTTAGTAAAGGTGGTCAATGTTAACCCAGCTACACATTAGCTTGCTGCTAGCTTTGTGGGACGTCCAGAGGCCTCGTGTCAGATCCTGAAGATGAGTAGCGTTCGCTTGTTGTGCAGGTGTGTTGTGGCTGTCGGTGGTGTCTGAGGTTCTCTACATCCTGCTGCTGGTCGTCGGATTCAGTCTCATGTGTTTGGAGCTTTTCCACTCCAGCAACGTCATCGATGGACTCAAGTTGAACGCCTTCGCCGCTGTCTTCACTGTACTGTCTGGTAAGGTGGATGCCTGCCTGTGACACACACACACACACACACACACACATGCACGCACAACCTCAATCACAGCACCAGCTGTTGTGTTTATTGATATTGTTTGTTGTCAGTGACGTCACATGTCAGAACTAGAGCCAATCAGTGTAGTTCAGGAGGAGGAAATCATGTGACTGACATCTGCAGTGTTGTCTGATTGTCCCTGTAGCTGTTTTGTTGTCTCTCACGGCTCAGAGACGAGTCTCTTCGAAGCTGCTGCTCACCACCTGATTAGCACCAGATAGACGCAGTTAGCATCTAGCTGGTGAACGGAGTGGAGCGTTGAGCAGCTCAAGGATCCGATTTCTCCTGCTGGAGCTGGCAGAGCACCACAAGAATGAAACTCAGCTTTTACATGCATGCTGATCTCCACATGAATGAAGATGAGGATCTATAACTGCTGGTTGCTAACAAGTTCAGCATATAAAAAGTGATGATATGTCAGCGTTGCACTCACTGCCTGCTGCTGCTGCCCTCTACTGGCCAAAAACATCAGATAAACTCCCTCCCAACTCTCTCTTTTGTGGTTAGGGAGGAATACCCAAGGAGGCCAGTTTGACGGTGAGAAATGACGTAACGGTTCCGGTGTGCCTGCCCCCCCCAGGGCTGAGCCAGTATGAAAAGACTGCTAACACTACCAGCACAAAGTGTCTAACAGCAGCTTGCTACAATTTAAACTCCACAGCACTGACACATTCAGCATTCAGAGAAGCACGAAAAGCTCAAGGAGACGAATGCAGATTTGTGTGAGGTAGCACAGGGTCAGAGGTCATCCTCTGGCAGTCCTCTCTGTGTTCAATGCCAGGGATTTTTCTCCCAACTCATGTTAAACCTCTTATACAAGAAGTTGGCTCTGCCACTCTGCCGACTGCTCGCCTCCTCGGGCCTCTGAGGAACAGCGGGATTCAGTTTGAGGCACATTTAGGGTTCTTTTAAAGGTCTTTTAATCACACCGAGTAAGAAGAACTGATCTTTCCTTCAGTGACCTTCAGCAGCAATCATTGGTGTTGTAAGAGTTAATATATCGCAGCTGTGTGGCAAGTCAGTCCAGCCTTTATGAGCCAAACAGCATCCCGAAGGATGAAGCAGTACAAACAAAGTAAAAATATCACTGAATCCTGTAAAGAAATTCTACAAGTTGAAGAAATCTCCATATTATATCATGGACCGTCATCAGGACAAACACCTGCTGATCCATCATGGCCGACAGATGCTGACGACTCAGTCAAGCAGAGAAACACCAGAGCGAGAGACTCAAAGCTTTTTGAGGAAAGTTCCAAAAAGAGGATTGACACCTTAGCATGATAGCTCCACATGTGAGGAATGTCACACCCACACCTGATCACGTGACCACCTCACCCTGTCATGAGTGAATGGTGGTAAAAGAAAGTGTGGAGATTAAAACTCCACACTAACAACTCTGGAGAAGGGGGAGGAGCTTTCTCAGCTCAGCCTCCGTCTGTGAGCGAGGATTAAGGGTTAGCTTAAAGTTAGCTTGCACCCGCTCCTCAGTGCTGGGGCAACCAAGCATCCAATCACACCATTCGTGGAAGCGGCGAGTACGAGCTAATCGAGAGAAGCAGAGCAGGAGGGGTTTTCCCGGAATTCTGATGGGGGAAAAAATAATGCAGATGAGACGTGTTCCATCCGGAACCATGAGGGTGGAGTTCTTGCTTGACAGACTGGTCCTTCAGCCAATCAAGTCAAGTCAGGTTTATTCGTGTCACCAAACCCCAACCAAAGTTCTGTCCTGACTCTTTACTAGTAGAGCAGGTCCAGCACCTCCCTCCTGTGAGAGGAAGGAGGAGAGACTGATGGACAGAGACAAAGACAGAGAATGGAGGAAGACAGAGAGACAGAAGGAGAGAGAGGGACAGAGATAAAGAGGGACAGACAGGAGGAGAGACTGATGGATAGAGACAAAGACAGAGAATGGAGGAAGACAGAGAGACAGAAGGAAAGAGAGGGACAGATAAAGAGAGAGAGAAAGGAGGAGAGACTGATGGACAGAGATAAAGACAGAGAATGGAGGAGGACAGAG
Organism: Aulostomus chinensis; assembly: GCF_037954235.1. NCBI lineage: Eukaryota > Metazoa > Chordata > Actinopteri > Syngnathiformes > Aulostomidae > Aulostomus > Aulostomus chinensis. The sequence continues at coordinate 490,205 of NC_141337.1, forward strand.
AGACAGAAGGAAAGAGGGACAGAGATAAAGAGAGAGGAAGGAGGAGAGACTGATGGACAGACGGGGACGTGAGCAGGTGGAGCTATTGGTAGGTGGAACCTCTTCAGGTCTGGAGCCTCCTCCAGCAGCACCAGGATCTGGGATGAGGGGAGAAGAAGAGGAGTTAGTAACACGTCTGAGGACAGGAGGAGGAGAGAGAAGCCCAGTGCATCATGGGAGATCCCAGCAGTCTGAGCCTAGAGCAGCAGATCTAAGGGCCAGCCTAAGCAGTCCTGACTATAAGCCTGATCAACAAGGAGGTCTTAAGTCTGCTCTTAAACCTAGAGAGGGGGTCTGGGTCCTGGACTGAAACTGGGAGACGGTTCCACAGGAGGGGAGCCTGATAGCTGAAGGCTCTGGAAGTGACAAAAGCAGAGACTAGTTTTTCTGCATCTTCTTGACACAGGATGTCTGATCTTAAGCCTGGTTTATGCTTCTGCGTCACGGCGATGGCATGGACCCTTCGCTGTCATTGAGCATTCGAAGTTCTGCATCGAGGGAACACGTTGCTCTGCAAGTCCCCGCCAAGCCGCTAGGGGGTGTGGCTGTGTCTTTGTATGGTTTCGGGGGGCTCTTGTCAGATTCCAAAATAAAACTATTAAATTACTATGAATGAATATAGGATTACTATTATAAAGCCCAGTGCTTTTCTTTGAACGACTGTCTGCGTCCATGAATCAAACTGTAAACTTTGAACACTACAAACATGACTTCTTGTGGCCATTTTCTTCCGGAGACGCACATATATGTCGCGGGGGTTCTTCCGCCTCTTCATGCATTCCGCAGCCTTCTCTGAGCGGACCAATCACAGTCCTGGATGTTCATGTCACAATGCATCGACGCGACACGCAGGCAGGATTTTTTGGAGGTCCACGTCAGGCTACGGCGCAGGGTCCGCGTCGATGGTGTACAGTAGGTACGGCGTTTTTATGACTAAACTTCAGATAACCAAATGTGATCTCTCTCTCTCTCTCACACACTCTATGGCTGTTTGATTCATTAATTACATCATCACCTGAGATGGACGGGAGGCTCACAGCCGGCTGGTTAAATTAGTCGATGTTCTTTGATGAGTCACTGGGTCAGTTTGTGCATTCTGGTTGTGTAACGGAAGCTGTGGTGATTTCCAACATTTCCAACATGCTTGCTGGTGATATTGGAGGCCGAGGGCTGCTGCTCTGTCATAAACTCTCTCCTGAGGGGGTTCGTCCTCTGGGGGCACAGAGGAGCGACGACGACCAAAAAAAACCCATTTTGGTGGATGAAGGTCAAAGTGCACGGTCACTGAGTGCTCACTGCCTTTCTAAACCTCAAGTGAAAATTCCTGCAGTTGAACATTTTTCAAATAGAATATCAACTTGACCTTTTATTTTCATTTGTTTGACCAAGTGAGAATGCTGCTTTTGCTAAGGAGGGCATGAGCTGCTGCACAGCCTCCTCACGGTCCAGCAGCAGCTGCCTCGGCTGGGAAGAAGCACTTTTGTTGTTTGGGTGTTTGTTTAGTGGAAACAATGACAGGTCCTCACTGGCTGACAGGTCGGAGGCATTTACCAATGAGTCTGTGTGTGTGTGTGTGTGTGTGTGTGTGTCACAGGTCTGTTGGGTATGGTGGCCCACATGATGTACACTCAAGTGTTCCAGATTACAGTCAGTCTGGGTCCTGAAGACTGGAGGCCTCATAGCTGGGACTACGGATGGTCCTTCTGGTCAGTACAAGTCAGTCAGACACACACACACACACACACACACACACACACACACACACACACACACACACACGTGGTGATTTGAGAGCCAATAATAATCAGGGTATTGATGAAAGTGGAATTCCTTGAAGGAGACAGTCATTCATGTGAATTCATCGAGGTTTCAACGAGGATCATTGAGTAATGTACGAATGTACTGTACTCTTATTGTTAAAGGAGTACTTCAACTAGAAAGTGTATTTCACCCTCCAAGTACTCACTACCAGGAGTACTCAGCTCACTAAGATGTTTCTGCCTCCTCCATCACTTCTTAGTGACTCCAGGATGCAGGAAGATCCAGCCACGTGTATTTAGCTTGAAGCTAACAGAGACTGATGCTAACAGCAGCTAAACTGTCCACAAACGTCTGGTCACCACCTCTCCAGGTGGTCTGGTAGAATCCAGGTCTCCTTGATCCAGACGAGGATCAGGGATCCACCAACACCTGGACTGGATGACTAAAAACAGCAAAACAGTCCAAAATTGTTGAGTTAGTTTTTATGTCCAGTCAAAGTGTGGGTGGATCAGTGGTCATCCAGCTGGATTAAGACGACCTGGATTCTACCAGCTGACCTAGAGAGATTTGGAAGTATCACTTTAAAGAAGAATGAAAGGAGGCGGAGCAGTGAAGCAGGACACCAACTCCATCAGGATGTATGAAAAGAGTAATTGTGTGATAGATTGTTATCGTCAACAAAAAGAATAAAACAGCATTTTTCAATACCATCCATTTTACCTTTTTTCATGCAGAACTTCAACTTCACACTTTCATTAACTCACCAAAAAACAATGGTTGTTTGGCGAGTTACATTTTTTGGTTTAGCTGTCAGTCTCAATTAGCTTCGAGCTAAATACACGGGGCCAGCTCCTTCTGCATGTGGAGTCCACTGATGCAGGAGGAAGAGATTGTCTTTGAGGGTCAAGATTCTTATTGGGGAGGAGTCAAGTCAGGTCAGGGTTATCAGTGTGGCACCAAAGTTCTGTCCTGACTCTGTCCAAGTAGAGCAGGTCCAGCACCTCCCTCCCTCAATGAACCTCCACCCAACAATTCTCCATCAGCAGCACATCCTGCAACAGCAGCCACCAGAACCTTCCTTTACCAGCAGGAAGGTGGAGCAGATCCAGGATCAGTGGGGATGGAGAGAGAGAAGGAGAGCAGGACAGAGACAAAGACAGAGAATGGAGGAAGACAGAGAGACAGAAGGAAAGAGAGGGACAGAGATAAAGAGGGAGAGACAGGAGGAGAGACCGATGGACAGAGACAAAGACAGAGAATGGAGGAAGACAGAGAGACAGAAGGAAAGAGAGGGACAGAGATAAAGAGAGAGAAAGGAGGAGAGACTGATGGACAGACGGGAACGTGAGCAGGTGGAGCTACGGGTGGCAGCTGGAGCCTCTTCAGGTCTGGAGCCTCCTCCAGCAGCACCAGGATCTGGGATGAGGGGAGAAGAAGAGGAGTTGGGAACACGTATGAGGACAGGAGGAGGAGAGAGAAGCCCAGTGCATCATGGGAGATCCCAGCAGTCTGAGCCGAGAGCAGCAGATCTAAGGGCCACCCTAAGCAGTCCTGACTATAAGCCTGATCAACAAGGAAGGTCTTAAGTCTGCTCTTAAACCTAGAGAGGGGGTCTGGGTCCTGGACCGAGTACTTGAAAAGCAGAAATCACTTTAGTTTTAAGAACATTGACACTGACATATTTATCCTCTTGATTTAAAATTAGAGAACCAGTCAAATTTTCTTTATTCAGATAAAGAAGTTCTTCCACATCAATCAAGGACGTGGTCTTGGTTTCAAGCTTCAGCAACAGTCAGATTGTGTCTGGTCCGGATGGTGTGTTTTTGGAGATTAAGAGTGATGGATGGCACCAGTCGTCGAGGGTTCCAGCGCCGCCTGTTCAGATGTTCCCTTGACGTTCTCCTGATGTGTTCTGCTCTGCACCGAGAGACTTCCACTTATCTGCCTATTTTCTGTTCAATTCCTTGTAGAGCCCGAATACACACTACCAGTCATTGTTCTAAGCTAACTAGCATGTGGGTCTCAGCTCCCCAGAGGAGGGTCTCAGTTGCTTCTGTCTCTGGTGATGAAAGTGGGCGTGTCCCTTCAACTTTCCCTCCATCAGTAACATGGCTTCCTCTCTCCTCTCCCAGCATGGCGTGGGGGTCCTTCACCTGCTGCATGGCAGCCTCCGTCACGACCCTCAACTCTTACACCAAAACAGTGATTGAGTTCCGCCACAAGCGTAAGCTGTTCGAGCAGGGTCTGCGCGAGGAGCAGAACTACCTGGACCAGGAGGCCTTCCACTATTTTCGGGACCGCTCCCTCCAGTCCATCTCCAGCACCGTGGAGGTCTACCCTGGCCACGGTGGCATGAGCGGAACCAGAGCTGGGCTTGTTGTGGGGGGGCCTGGTACTGGGCCAGGACCAAGTCTCAGTTCCGGTCCAGGACGAGGCAAGATTAGAGCTACATCAGCCTCCATAGACCTGGGGGAGAACACGGACTCACTGGGGGAAGAGCAGTGCTGAGGCTCAGAAGGATGGAGGGTCGGGGTGGGGGTGGGGGGGGTGGGGGATAGGTCCTGGACCTGAACCGAGCCCCTGAACATCACAGCTGATGAGAAGATTGTCCACAGACTTGAAAATAAAATACCGTAGCAAAACAGAAGCAAGCTAGACTATCGTCTCGATGTCTGACATGAAAGCAGGATCCAGTGTGGGATCTTTGAGATCTGTGTTTAAAGGTGCTATGTGTAGGATTTTAAAGTGATTCAAGGACTTTAAAACTGAACCTGCAACAGGATTTAACTTATGATTTCAGTCTGGCCTTCACTGCTGTAGGAACTGCTGAAAACAGGGAGGATCTAAAGCTCCGGTTTGGTTCATGGCTCTCAGTGAGGGGCGGATTCAGCCTGACGGGCCTGGGGACAGGAAGCAGGAAGCAGGAAGTCGGAATGCTACACATAGCACTTTGTGTCTGAGTTGTTCTCTATTTATGACGCTGAATGTGGAAACTA
>NC_141337.1:500000-570000 GCF_037954235.1 Aulostomus chinensis
GTCCTGCTGCCCTGCATGACGGGACACAACAAAGGTAGGGAGAGGATTTACAGCTGAGAAGCCTCCTGCTGCTGGAACACGCTGAAGCTTGCAGGAACAGAATCCCCAGCGTCTGTGACTCACCTGTCAGAAAACAAACTCTCAACACAACATCACACCTGTGTGTCTCTGTGACTTGGACCTCGTCCTGGACTCCCAGTGACAATTGTGGGAATTATAAAAAAAATCCCCTGGACGATTCCACAGATCTGAGGTGAGTGGGACTGGGACAGGACAACTCCACACAATCACGCTGATTTCCACCTACCTTCAACCAGGTGGAGGGGCGGAGTCAGGGCTTGGGATAAACTATTCAACCATGGGTCAGATGAGTCATGGTGCTACCTGGTGGCAACAGGGAGTAACGTGATCTCCTCCTGGTGGACCAGATCCTCTCAGATGCGGTCAGAACCTCCGTCAAGCTAGTGATGGGTCACGGAAGATCATCAGCCGTCTTCAACTGGGCTTCAGGATGTCAGGAAACCTTCAGTGGGATTCGTCTCCACACGATTGGTACTTTTGTTTTTTTGTGGCCAGTTCTTGCATTACACAACAGGTTGTATGGAGATGAGTGTTGTTTCTGCACCTGAACAAACAGTGTTGAGCCTGTTGGAGCCTCAAATGGCGTCGTCCAGCATCAGAGTGTCAAGGAGCGCGTGCAGAGGGAGAGACGCTGCTGTATAAATAAGCCCATTTATCACTCGCCATCAGTCTATCAATAAAAATCCAGACGAACGCTCGTTACATCCTCTGAGGGACTCTAAACAGCAGATGGCGCTCTGGTAACATAGGGGGAAGTTTAACAGTAAACATCACACCAACACTGTAACGATACAAAGCTGGTTGGAAACCAAAAGTTTCCCTTTAACCGGATGATGACTGTGAGGTTGCATCACGGCGCGCCCCCTTGATGCTGTGGGTGCTACTCTGTTCACCCAGAGACGAGCTGAAGGGTCAAAAACAGACCGGAGCTTTGAACAAGCAGGTCAAAGGGCAATGAGGAGAATCTTCATCTGGAAGTATGACGAGAACACAGTTCAGACTGGTGAAAGCTCAGTCGTCTCTAGCCGTGTTCTAGACATGACAAGTTTAACTCAGCGCTAATGAGAAGTCAAGTCAGGTCAGGTTCATTTGTGTGTCACCAAACCCCAACCAAAGTTCTGTCCTGACTCTGTCCAAGTAGAGCAGGTCCAGCACCTCCCTCCTTCAATGAACCTCCACCCAACAATTCTCCATCAGCAGCACATCCTGCAACAGCAGCCACCAGAACCTTCCTTTACCAGCAGGAAGGTGGAGCAGATCCAGGCTACATAGAACATAGCCCATCCCCCACCTGGATCCCCGCATGCAGGGGCACGCCAGGTACCCTCAAACTGTTCTCAAGTAGAAGTAGTTGGCCAAAAAACTACCTTCCTGGACCATGGTTCAAATGTGTGTGCGCTAATGTGCGGATGTACTTGTGCTGCTTTATTGACAAAGAGCTTGAATCAGAACGTGACTTCCCCGGATCCAGAGTCTCCTGATGTGAACAGAACCACAGCACTTAGCAATGCTAAGCTAACATTAGCCTATGAAGGAACTCCACCAGGGTCACATGACTTCAAGGTCACCACCACTAGGCTTCAGGGATCTTGTGTTTCCCCTGATGACCTTTAATGACCTCCATGACCTCTGCAGGCTCCTCTAGACTCTTGTTAGCAACCCAGGTTTTTAAGACTCCACCACTCCAACATCCACCAGTCTGGTGTTTACTGGTGGATCTGATGTAGAACTGAACCTCCTACATCCACCAGTCTGGTGTTTACTGGTGGATCTGATGTAGACCTGAACCTCCACCATCCACCAGTCTGGTGTTACTGGTGGATCTGATGTAGAACTGAACCAGTCTGGTGTTTACTGGTGGATCTGATGTAGAACTGAACCTCCACCATCCACCGGTCTGGTGTTACTGGTGGATCTGATGTAGAACTGAACCTCCACCATCCACCAGTCTGGTGTTTACTGGTGGATCTGATGTAGAACTGAACCTCCACCATCCACCGGTCTGGTGTTTACTGGTGGATCTGATGTAGAACTGAACCTCCACCATCCACCAGTCTGGTGTTTACTGGTGGATCTGATGTAGAACTGAACCTCCAACATCCACCAGTCTGGTGTTTACTGGTGGATCTGATGTAGAACTGAACCTCCACCATCCACCAGTCTGGTGTTTACTGGTGGATCTGATGTAGACCTGAACCTCCACCATCCACCAGTCTGGTGTTTACTGGTGGATCTGATGTAGAACTGAACCTCCACCATCCACCAGTCTGGTGTTTACTGGTGGATCTGATGTAGAACTGAACCTCCAACATCCACCAGTCTGGTGTTTACTGGTGGATCTGATGTAGAACTGAACCTCCAACATCCACCAGTCTGGTGTTTACTGGTGGATCTGATGTAGAACTGAACCTCCAACATCCACCAGTCTGGTGTTTACTGGTGGATCTGATGTAGAACTGAACCTCCACCATCCACCGGTCTGGTGTTTACTGGTGGATCTGATGTAGAACTGAACCTCCACCATCCACCAGTCTGGTGTTTACTGGTGGATCTGATGTAGAACTGAACCTCCACCATCCACCAGTCTGGTGTTTACTGGTGGATCTGACGTAGAACTGAACCTCCACCATCCACTGGTCTGGTGTTTACTAGTGGATCTGATGTAGAACTGAACCTCCACCATCCACCGGTCTGGTGTTTACAGGTGGATCTGACGTAGAACTGAACCTGCTTATATCTTCAGCTCCTGAGAACCACACACCTGGTTTCAGGTCCCTCGACAGGAGACCAGGGAATCAGGCAATGCAGGTTCTGGATCTTGACCCTATCAGATTGTGGGTGCATTTTTACATTAAATTTATTCAAACTGGTTTAAAGTCCTGTCTGCAGACTCCATCCTTTTAAAAATGGCTCAGATTTGTTGCACATCTGATTTTTTAAGCTGGTTTCAGTTCCGCACCCTTCAGTTCCATAATTTATGTCATTTTCAGATTTAACAAACTCTTTAATAATAATCAGCTACTGAAGCCACACTTGTGTGTGTGTCATATTGAAAAATGTCAGTTTGTTCATCAGTCCTTTTGTCTGTGACATTAACAGATAGCCAGAAAGCACACACTCCCCACCAGCTACAACCAATCAATAGAGCCTGCATGTGCGCTCACACACACACACACACACACACACACACACACACACACACACACACACACACACACACACACACCCAGTAGATCATTAGTGTGTCAGTGTGTTCCCGTACTCCTGCCTTTGTTAGGGCCAATCTGGGTGTCAGACCGTGTGACTGAGGATGTTCAGCGTCTGCTAGTGTCGACTCAGGTTCAATCCCGCTGGTTGACAAGGCCTTCCACTCAGGTGGAAGCTGGGCGGAGCCAATCCAGCATCTTTGCTGTAATTCCCAATTCACAGCTGCAGCAGGCAAGCACATCAGAACACTCAGACAACCTCTAGTGGCCACTTGGAGCAAAAGAGGAAACAGTTAAACTGTAAGGTTGGACCTGGTGGCGACGTCACGCCAGAGTCGACCACAGTTAGCAAAACCCATTTCTGACGTCTCAGCCGTTTGCAGCTCCAGTTGGTGATACAACAAGTATCAGATTATCAGTACGGCTGATTGGATGTGGCACAACTCAGACATGGGAGTACTAAAAATGATATTTTCAAAGTATTCAAACCACTGATGCACAGAACCATCAGGTGTGTGTGTGTGTGTGTGTGTGTGTACATGCGTGCGGGGGTTTACCTAACAGTGATGATATTTAAACATACATTTTAAGACACAACAAAGAAAAAACGAGACCTGTTAAAACAATCAGACATTTAAAACACGGGAACATCAAAAAGTGCAATTCACCTCTTAGCGATTCACCTTTAATCTCGTGGCTCCAGAGAGATTTCATGTCTGCGGCTCCCTGAGGGTTCTGACGTGACTGACCCGGATGTTCTCTGACGGCCAGATCAACACGTTCCTGGGACATTCTGAGGGTGTCCTCACTGACATGAAGGACATCTCTTGTCTCAACAACGCACCTCGATGACAGATGTCTCAGAAGCAGCAGTTACACCTGTAGACATCAACTGGTTTAAGCCATACCTGAGAACATTTTAATTCACCTACGTTTGTATGGACTGACCTCTGACCCCAAACGTCAAGTCTGAACCTTCACCTGATAATAAAATGATTAATAATTAACAGTTCTGTCCTCACAATGCCTGAACAGGTTTGTACAAACACAAGCACAGCCAGATGTAAACACACACACACACACACACACACACACACACAGATGCTGTGTACATCTAGAAAACCTCGTGACCCTCTGATGACGTCTTGTGGTCAAAAGTCGTCACTGCAGGTTGTGACTGTTGCTCGTCGTGACCTCGCACGTGTTCTTACTGGACACTGATCCAACATTACTGATCTCGGTATTGATATCAAGAACTTCCCTGTTCCGAACTCAGCAAGGACCAGTCTGGACACACAAGGATCAGGACCAGTAACAAGCACCAGTCTGGACGCACTGATCTCAGCTTCACTGTAGTGGTTTTGCTATTTTATGTGAATATTGTAATGGAACAGGGCGATTTGTTTGTTATGTGTTTTTATGCCGTGACTCTATAATTGATAGAGTGAACATGACACATTTTATTATTGTATAAGATTCCAGCTGCTGTTTTGTCATTGTTTTGCATTTGTTTGGCGTCTTTGCTTCCCAGCCAGTGCAGGTGGACCGGCCGCCGCTCAGCGCAGCTCCCGGACCAGCCTCCGCTCCTCCGTCTCGGACTCCGAGTTCCTTTCTGCCTTCAACTTTTGCTCTCTGGCCCGCAGCTTCGTCTTCGGTTGGAAGCCCACAGACAGCAGCTCCTTCAGGACCCGCTGCTCCCGCTGCTGCCTCAGCCGAGCCAGGACCTCCTTCCTCTGCTCGGCCATGGCCAGGTACCGCTTCCGCTCCTCCTGCCACTGCGAGCGGGCGGCGACGCTCGGCGGCCCCGGCACGGAGAGCTTGGAAACGGCTGCAGAGTTGCTGCTACCCTGAGGCCGAGACACCGGCAGTCTCTGGCGGATGTCTAACGATACTAGCCGGGACTCCTGCGGCGGCGGCAGCGACAAGGACTTCCACAGCAACCTGGCGTGAGACACGTCCTCGGGACAGGAGCCGGCAAACATCGTGAAGTGCTCCTCGAATTCCCGCTGCTTCGGTGGAGTCTCCGGCGTCGCCGACATGTCAGCTAACGGTACTTTATGACAAGAAAACCACACGAACAGCGTCGAAATTGACTTCGCTTAAGAATCACAAATGAAGTGTGGAGTTGTTTGGTGTGGTTACCATGGAAACCGCAGCCGTTCAAGGGGCGAGAACTTCTGCGTGAGCTTTTCAAAATAAATGTACATCCGTCCGGGCAGGTACAGAGTTGCCGACTCAGTGACTTCGTCGCTACATTTAGCGAGGTTTCAGACCCGACTAATTTTCAAAATAGCGACTAGCGACAAATCTAGAGACTTTTTGTGGTGTACTTGGAGACTGACGTTACAGCACGTATCACATTCTCTTCTCATCGAGCAGCGTTTGCTGCTGTGAGCCTCCCCCGTCCCACAGCACTCCAAGGCGGCCCGGTCCTCGCGCGTCATAGCGGTCCCTCGCAGCTGCAGGCAGAGGAGACACGTGACCTCCGCATCCGGACTGCAAATGAGTCGCGCATGCGCGAAGCCGGTGGTTGCTTGTCATTTTCATTTAGATTTAGATTGTACAAACTGTTTAAAATGTTAGTTAAAATGTAAAGGTTTAATGTGATTTGTTGTTTAAAACCAAACAAAACTTAGGGTTAGGACAACCAAAAAAAAAACAAACAAACTCAGTCACTTCAAAGCCAAATTGTCTTAATTGGGTCATTTTTGCCGGTCCCGAGCCCGGATAAAGGAGGGGGGTTGGTATTGTGACATTAAAAAGAAAGTTAAAGAAGAAAGTTAATTTGTACATCTAAACATATTTGGGGTGTTTTTACTCACTTTTCGTCTTTCCCACGACGTTGTTCCTCTGCCTTACAGCGTCCATTATAAGGTGGCAAGTTATGCAAATTGGGCATAATGACGTCATTTAGCGACTTTTAGGACAGTCTATATACTTTTCTTACTGAGGAGTTGGCAACACTGGGCAGGTATGAAAGTTGACTCCAACCACAGCAGCCATGTCGTCTCCGGACAAACTCAGTTATTTAAAAGAGATTAAACAGAAGAAAGATTTTTTAAACTGATTATATTGTACACAACGTATTTCGAAGTGGTAAAAGACAGAATAGCTAGCTCGCTAGCGCAAGTGCTGGCTAACGTGGAGTTGACAAAGATACTAGTTAGTTAATTAACTAGCCAGAAGTTGGTTTACAAAAAAAGCTTGTGTGCCTGCTGAGGTGAAGGCCATGAACATGTACTTGTTGGGCAACAATAATATCTTTTCTAAAAGGAGTGAATGTAATTTTGGGAGGCGGCCCGGTGGAGCAGTGGTCCTCCCTGTGGCCCTCCTGCAAGATGGTTGTGGGTGGAGCCTATCCCAGCGTCTACGGGCGAGAGGCGGGGTTCACCCTGGACAGGTCGCCAGTCCATCGCAGGGCCAACACACAGAGACGAACAACCATTCACACTCACATTCACACCTACGGTCAATTTAGAGAATCAATCAGCCTCGTCCCCTCTTGATGTCTTTGGACGGTGGGAGGAAGCTGGAGTACCAGAGAGAACCCAGCAGGAACAGGGAGAACGTGCAAACTCCACACAGAAAGATCCCGCGCCCGAGCCGGGACTCGAACCCGGAACCGGGGGACCAGGTTAATCCAGACTCTAAATTGACCGTAGGCGTGGCTGGGAGAGCCAATGGTTGTCTGTCTCTATGTGTTGGCCCTGCCATGGACTGGTGACCTGTCCAGGGGGAAGGCTGCTTGGATAGGCTCCACCCCCACCACCCTCAACAGGAGAAGAGGGAGAAGATGGAGGGATGGAAGTTATGTCAACAAACAGATGTGTGGATTTCCCACACCTGTCCCACATGTCAAAGACTCCCATGGCGTTCTGACAGTGACTAGCTGAGCATTGCCAAGTTTACTGTAATTAGAGGAGAACTAGTTCTTCTGACTGTCTTCTCAGGCAGAATCCTGATACCCTGTCAGACCCCCTGACCCCCCCACCCCTCCGTAATTTGAAATTCTTCTTCTGCTTGCACTGATTGGCCACATGGCCTGGGTGGAACTCCTTCCAGCTTTACCCTGCTCCACCCCCAGGTGTCATGAGCTGCTTTAAAAGTTTCTAGAAGGACGGACTCGTCATCATCATCATCAGTGGATCCACCTGCTGTGTTTGTCTGGTTGATCTGAGTTCATCCTTCATCCCGCGCGCAGCAGCCAGACTCTGCAGTGAGTATCTAAACTTCTCTTTAACACTTAAAATCAGGGAATTTACAGGCTCCTCCTGCTGATGTGCACCAGCCAAAAAACTCTTCAAAATAAATACAAAGGCTGTTAATATTATTAAAACTTTAACTTCTTTTTAAAAAGTCGCCTTTAAAAGCTGAAACTTATGTCACTTCTCTAACAGTCTAGTTTGGGTTATTAAAGGACATTTTCAGTCTTCAATCAGAATTTGCTGCATTCTTCAGAATCTGACAGGCACATGGAATGTGGATTGTTGACACGGAGCTGTAGTTGTACACGTCTGTGTGAACATGGCTGAAGTTCATGTGTTCATGGGAGATGCTCTGCAGCCACGCGTGGATGCACCTTGTGACATGTCACCATTTTGGTGTAAACGGTAAGCTTGGCTGGACAGAGAAGTTGCACCTTATAAGGTAGCGGGGCTGCTGAGTCCCTAGCATCCCTCTTTGGGCTACCAAGCTACCAGGAGCAAAGGGTTAGCCAAACATGGGCATTCCAGCATGGCAGCTCACTTGTCTGATTATCGGGGTTATCTGTGTGCTGCTTTTCATCCTTTATTTCCTGCTCTTCATCGGGAGGTGGAAGCCGCCAGCGCTGCCCTGTGATGGGGAGACAGGGATAAGAGAGTAAGTAGCTCCATGTGGGGAAGTTCACTACAACTCACCTGAGGGACGTTCAGACGCAGTAACGGCAGCAGGTTGAGGCCGAAGCAGGGGACACTGGAGCTGGTGCAGCAGTCCCACCGGCGCTCGCTCGCCTTCGCCACGTCTCTGTGAGAGGACGAGGCGTCTACGTGGAACTGTTGCCTCTGAACCTTTTTACACAGGCGTGTGACATACAGCCGAACTGGGCTGATGTGATACCAAGTAAATGCAGAGTCAGTATCCTGGTGATGCTTTGAAAATTGTCTTATCTGAAAGATTTATCTCATTTTGCTCTCAAGTTACTGATTTAATAACCTGTGTTTGAATGCAGCGTCAGGCAAACCACGAACATGTTTGTTGTTTGAGTTCACGCGTGATGACAGAACTCGCTTACGCAAAGATGCGAAGACTTCAGTGAAATGGGACCAACGGAGAACCGGTCCCACCAGAGGAGATACAGTATGGCAGTATGAGGTTGGGGATTTATCGGCCTGTCCCTCTGCTTGGAAGTGGCGGCCAGTGGCTCTAAAAAGTGCAGGTCCAGAGAGTCCCAGGGGTCGTTGAGGGTCTACTGGGGTCAACCTTCAGGCAGTCTACCGGTTGATGAACTCAGCATCACTGCTCAGTGGAGCCGGGCCGAGCACCGTGAGGAGGGGCAGAGGTGGACGCTACCTGCTCCACGTGTCAATCACCTGCCAGCTGGGGACACTGAGTTGTAGAGGCGGAGCGATGAGCAGAATTTGTGACATCACCTATAATTTAGTGGAGGTGTAACTGGCCTTCGTGGAGATGTAGGAGACACCATGAGTCCTGCCATGAGACTGGTAGAAGGAATAATTGTTGATTGAGGAATGTTTAATGAGGGAGGAGAGGAGGAGGAGTGAGAGGGGAGTTCCTGTGGGGGAGCACACACACACACACACACACACACACTAATATACACACACTAACAAACACACACACACACATACTAATATACACATACTAATATACACACATCCACACACTAATACACACACACACTCAAGCACACACACATCCACACTAATATACACACACTAAAATATACACAGACTAATATACACACATCCACACACTAATACACACACACTCAAGCACACACACATCCACATTAATATACACACACTAAAATATACACAGACTAATATACACACATCCACACACTAATACACACACACTCAAGCACACACACATCCACACACTAATACACACACACTCAAGCACACACACATCCACACACTAATACACACACACTCAAGCACACACACATCCACACACTAATACACACACACTCAAGCACACACACATCCACACACTAATACACACACACGCGCGGGGACCCCACTCTGATCTCGCGACGCGTCAACACCACGCCGTGTTCGGAGACTGTTAGACTGCACAAATAAGGACAACGTTCCCTCTCTCTTGTGATCCTGGGTCTTTGAAGCTGATGTGGTGATTTTCTTCCCTTGAATGAACATTTAAAGTTACAAAAATATTTATGATTTTATTTAATTCTTAAAAAATTATTAAAGGAGCTCAACTTTGCTGTTAAGGCTCCTCCCATTCAGACAGACCAATCACATCTCTGCATGCCATGATGGGCGGGTTTGAGTCAATGACGTCACGACTGTGCTAGGTCACATGTATGAAACTTTTACTGATGCCGCTCGGACTTTGTTACTGATAAAGGCTAACTCAGCTAGCATGCTAACCAGCTAGCTCGCCAGGCTCATCATGCCACTTTGTAGCTTTGTGTGTGGCAGTGAGTCACTGCAGCGTAGGACATGAGAACTCCTTCATGGATCCGCGTCGTGCTGCAGACAGCATCGCCTGACAAGAGCCTCATGTTTGATATCTGCCCTCTGTGATGTCACCAGGCTTGTGTTCACTCAGAGGTCAGAGGTCAACTCGAATCCCATCCACCCCGTTGCCAGTGACCATCTAGACGTCATCGCCGCTGTCTCTGAATCTATCGCCTCCTTTGGGGAACTTGTGACTGATCCAACCACTAACGACGATATTTCCAACATGGCTGACACGGCTGCCGACGACAGCAAGTTCCTCTTCCTGGAAAATGATTTTCGCAACAGCGGTGTGGCACAAGCTGACTGGGCGGCCAAGAAGATGGTGTGGATCCCATCAGAGAGGGAGGGCTTTGAGGCGGCCAGCGTAAGCGAGGAGAAGGGCGACCAGGTAATGTGTCCCCAATGAGGTCATCAAGTACAAACACCTCTCGCATACTTTTTATTTCGTGAAATTTGTATTTTATTATGAGCCTCAAAATTGTCAGTTTACAGTAAAACTTAAAACGTTGTGAATAAGATGACGTCGGCTCGGTGCTCATTGGCCAGCAGCAGATTTGTTTTAGGACCTTTGTCTTTGCGCTGTCATCCACATCTCAGGGCTCCAGTTGAACAAGTGTCTTTCTGTCTGTCATGAATTTACATCATTGTGAAAAGCAGGGGCAAATGCACCATGGCATCATCACGCGCTGGCGGGTTGGTTGAACGAGGTATTTCACGTACGCGTTTGAGCTGCAGGTGCTGGTGGAGCTCTTGAACGGCCGGAAGATGACAATAAACAAGGATGACATCCAGAAGATGAACCCGCCCAAGTTCAGCAAGGTGGAGGACATGGCTGCCCTCACGTTCCTCAATGAGGCGTCCGTCCTGCACAACCTGCGAGAGAGATACTTCTCCAGCCTCATCTATGTGAGCAGCACCGCACCTGGGGAGGGTTTTGGATCATATGAACATAAACATATGGGTGGAGAACACGTATGGATGTAGAGTGATGGGGTGTGGCGTTCAGTCTCCTGGCATTTAATGATGATGCTCTTCTCCTTTCAGTGTTTATAGTCCGGACCCTGTGACAGGGTTAGGAATTAGATTTGTGTACAGGCTCAAACACCTCTGGGACACATTGGTGCTGAGGCACCGCCCTCTGTCCTTTTTTGAACCTTCCAGTGACGAACATTCAGACAAACGTTTGGTTCTGTTGACCCAAGTTCCGATGGAGCTTTGGAGGAAAGTAATTGCGGCTACGTGTCAGATTCTACCACTACAACGTCTCCTCAGTTTACACTGGTGTGCATCACCAAAGTTACGCACAACCTTAAAAGGCTGACTCTAAAAGTGGGTGTGTCCCTTAAAAACAAATCACAGGGGGTGGGGCCTCTGGCATTAGTCAAAAATTGCTATCAAAATTTTGCACTGCTGAATCTCAGTAATATAAACTCACGTTCCAAAACATTTCATTATTATATTTTTTCCATTTTGGCAGTTGATGTACGTTAGATGGATATCAACGTGATGGAGGGAGTCGCTCCACCAAAATGAGACGTTCATGAGCACAGCGGCGGAGTCTGGACAGAACATTAGCTTCCTAAATTAGGACATTTTAAACCAGAAGCAGGAGAAGTTCAGCCCTTCGACATCAAAACCTAAGCCATTATATAAAGTATATACTGGGATGTACTGAAAGGATCAACTGCTCACGGTTTTATTTGTGCAGTCAGTCTAACAGTCTAATAAGGTGCGGGATGTATAATTAAACCCAAAGTACCATGAAGATCCTGCAGGTTCGCAACGCCAGTCGCTGCGCTCCATATATGAGCAGGCGGGAGACGAGTCCACCCTGTCCCACACCCCGCAGGAGCCTCTGAGGGAGGAAGCTGATGACACGCCCCCGGGAGAGGTGTCAAGACTTCCAATTCGTCTAATTAATATGTGGCTCATAGTTTTTCATATTTGTAGTTGTATTTGATGTGCTACAGGGTTTAGAGTTTAGAGAATGTACGAATAGATCAAATATTATTCATATGAAAGTCATCCTTATCGGCCCACAACTGGGACATCTCTGGTGTCAGCAGCAGGGGAAGGTGGATGGTGGTGAGATAGATGAACAGATGGACTCATAGGCTGATAGACTGATCGATGGATGAGAAGCAGATTTGCAATGTACATCCATGAACGTGTGCTGGCACCTGACTGGAGCAGGGCTTCGTTATTGGCGTCATCGATTCATGTCTTACTGTTAGAACAGCCTCTCAAGTTCATCAGCGTCACTCTGACATTGGTGCTCTTCAGAGATTCTCATTTTTCTTTTTTTCTTTTCCTATCCAATCCATGCTTGAAACATGAAACTTGAAAAGTTCAAACGTGCAAGAACGTTCTTGGTCAACGGCGAATGTTCTCAACGTATTGGTTGTAGATCTTTAACACAATTCACAGAAAGAAGCAAGCAGACAGCACGATCCAGGAAAGGGCGGAGGACTAAGTCTGTCTGAGCGTGCTCAGTGTCCCTCTGCTGTGCGTCCCAGACCTACTCCGGCCTCTTCTGTGTGGTGGTGAATCCCTACAAGATGCTGCCCATCTACTCTGAGAAGATCATCGACATGTACAAGGGCAAGAAGCGTCACGAGGTGCCGCCACACATCTACTCCATCACGGACAACGCCTACCGCAACATGATGCAAGGTCTGAGTACAGCCCGGCTTCCTCATCGCACAATTAATAGACAGATTTCCTGTGGAAAATGATTCAGAAACGGCACTCAAACAACAAGAAAGAGAAAAAGACATTTCTAGTTTTGTGTTGTAGTTTTTGTTCTTCCACGACTGGCGTTGATATCAGTGTGGATGCTGAGCTCGTCTCAGTCAACTGCACTCCTGTAAGGTTATTTAACAGTTAGCAACCAGGAAATGTGCTTACACACAACATAGATGTTTACAGTTGAAAATCCATAGGTGAGGAGTTCATTTTCACAGGAAACTGAGAAAATGAGTAATTATTCACATGTGAGACAAGCACAAGTGGATTCTGAGCATTTTACTCAATTATCCAAATAGCTCCAGGTGATAAGGAGTCATGTTGGAGCCAGCCTTCAGGCGGCAGGTGCTCACGCAGAACAAGGACACTCCTCCAAATGATTTGTTCTAAAGTAAAGTAACTCCTAACTGTGTAGGAGCTCCACTGTTGCCTGGCAGAGGGACTGACTGCTGAATCAAAGTCCCTCCTGTCACTGGCAACAGGATGACAGCAACGAGCTCTTCGTCTGTGACAGACTAGCTAGCTTGTTAGCTGCCACTAAACTAAGATACTTCATGCTGGCCTGGGCCACACGAACAGTGACCTGACCGTCTTGCTGGCATGAGAGGGAGGGGCGGGGCCTGGTGCACCATCACACTGATGTCATCAGAGCGCGAAATGCAGTTGTTGGGTATTAAAACACTTTTAATAGAAAACTGGTGCCTCTGTGGCCCAGATTAGAAGCTGCAACAGAAGAGGCCCCACCTGGGGTCTGTCTGTGCACTTGCCTCTTAACAACTGGCTGTCTGCGAGGTCCAACAACAGGCCGTGCCACTACCACTAATAGTATTCCCACATACGCCACGACAACTCTACCTACTAATAATTAAGGTGAAGCTTCTGCACCCTTTGTATGTTAGTGTGGTGTCTCTGTAGTGTCCTGGTCCGGTCCCTGGCGCTCCTCCACTGACCTCAGATCAACTCAGCTCTTTCCATTCCACTCCTGAATGGCCATACATGGAGCAGAGAGACAGATTACAGGGATGGAGCCCTGCATCCACCTGCTATTTTTAGAGGACACCAGGGATGGAGGCTAATCTCCCTTTGAACCCAGCCGTTTGCTATCCTGCACCGCCACCAAGCTCATGTTTGGTCTGTTCAGCTCCTCTTCAACCAGACTTAAGCTCAGTCAACATCCCCCCCCCCCCCCCCCCTGTCCGTCTCCTTGTCTCTCTCCCTCTCTCTCTGTAGACCGAGAGGATCAGTCTATTCTCTGCACGTGAGTCCAAACACTCCTCACACTGCCCTCCATCATCTGGGAAACGCTTCACTGACCTTCATTGTACTGCGCGACCTCAGCTGAACCTGAGATTACACAGAAATGAGTTCACCCCTGTGAATGATGTAATATTGTCATTGTATGAACGCACACAATCTAACGGTAATATGGCTAATATCTCTGTGACATGATGATGTTTCTGTTTCTTCTGAGTTTGTGTTGGCTTCATTTGTGGTTTGCTAGTTTTAATTAATTTTACATCTATTTGTGTGATTGTTTCATTGATCAATGCATAGTTTGTTTTATCAGTAATTCATTGATTAAAGTGTCTGTCGACTTTTATGTTTTGGGCATCAGAGCGACCCAGTCAAGCACAGATGGCGCATCTGAAGGCTTCGTCTGTAAATCAGAATAAAAATCTCTCTCTTGTGTGACCAGAGGCGAGTCTGGAGCCGGGAAGACCGAAAACACCAAGAAGGTGATTCAGTACCTGGCCGTTGTCGCCTCCTCCCACAAGGGCAAGAAGGATGTGAGCCCTGTGAGTGACGACGACCGTGTTACTCAACTCCAGAATCATAAATAAGAAGCTGTTCTTACAAGTGTGGCACTCTGATCCTGTACATGTCAAACTCTCCAGGCAGAAGAAGAACCTCAAACCTAAAGTCAAATTTGTTGTGTGTGTGTGTGTGTGTGTGTGTGTGTGTGTGTGTGTGTGTGTGTGTGTGTGTGTGTGTGCGTGCAGCAGCAGCAGCAGGGAGGATCTCTGGCTTATGTGAGTAGAAATCTCATAACGGACTCGTCATCATCTGTTCGGGTTGTTGCTTAAATCTGCACAGGTTCTCAAAGTGTGGTCCAGGGGCCCCCAGGGGTTCTCGGTTCTTCTCAGGGGTCTTAGAGGAATAGTTTAATTTCACATTTATTTCAAATATTAAGAATTATTAGAAATGAAATCTGACACAGCGACGCTGATCTGACCTGTAAATATTGAGAATTAAATAACCACAAATTGACTTTTTGTAAATGTTTATAATGTTTCACAACTGTCTGAATAACCTTTTAGACACACCTTGTCATCTGCGTAGAACTGCACAGGCTTAATTGTTCTGGATGACTGCAGAGTTTGATGTGCGACCTTGTTACGGGCTGTAGGGGGAGCTAGAGAAGCAGCTGCTGCAGGCTAATCCCATCCTGGAGGCCTTCGGCAACGCCAAAACCATCAAGAATGACAACTCCTCACGATTTGTATGTTTCCAGTCGGTTCAAAAACATCCTTTATTACATTGTACAGACATGAATGTATTGTTGTGACTTCCAGTTCAGGCAGTGATCATGTCGCCGTGTGTGTCCACAGGGAAAGTTCATCAAACTCAACTTTGATGTCACCGGCTATATTGTTGGGGCAAATATCGACACCTGTATCCTGGAACATGTTCAATAAGTCCACAGTTGATTGTAAAGAAACATAAAACTTACAACTATCAGTTTACTTTCCGTGATACTACAGTTACTAGTACTTCATGACTGAGCACCAGTAAAAGTAAAACAGGAACAACACGAATGTCCAGTCAGCAGAAAACAGCAGCTGATGAGGAATCCACAGTTCTGGGATGAGATAGTGTCGATCTGACAGTGACCTGATATTACCTTCGTTTTTGTTACCTACGTGAGTTCAAGAGGGGGCGGGCGGCCATCTTGTGGCCATTCCAAGTAATCTTGACTGCAAGGAAGTTGAGACACCACTAATGGAGGCTGCAGCAACAGACCTTTGAATGAAGTTTTCTAGAGAACACAACTGTGAACCAAATGGTTATCTTCTTGAGTGTCTGCCGACCTGATCAGACCTGTTGGAAAAGTCTCGCTGCATCCGTCAGGCCAACACCGAGCGAGCCTTCCACATCTTCTACTACATGGTGGCAGGAGCCAAAGACAAGATGAAAGGTTAGCAGCTGAAGCATCTCCTACTCCCAGATTCATTTCCAGCAGTACTTCACCCAAAATGGGTTTTACCTCTCCAGTACTCACTAATGGGAGTATTCAGCTCCACGATGCAGGAAGAACCAGCCACGTATGTTTAGCTTGAAGCTAACAGAGACTGGTGCTAAGAGCAGCTAAACTGTCCAGAAACGTCTGGTCACCAACTCTGCAGGGCGTGATCACACATGATCCAGGTCTCCTTGATCCAGACGTGGGATCAATAATCCACTTAAACTGTTATTTCTTTGAATCTTGTTGATAATTTGAATTCATTTTTTAATGTTTTAAACTACAATACCCGCTGAAAGCACCTTTTTAAAGAACAATATGCTTTTGTCATTTCAACTAAAGGGCTCTCAGGACTGTTTAGCTTAGCTTAGCACAAACATGGCAGCAGGCTGAGGCCCTCTGGAGGGGTGTGGCTAGTCAGTCACTTACCACCATTCATCATGGGACAGGCCTCAGAGTTCTTGCTGGTCACGAGTCCAGCTAAGAGTGTGCCTCCGTTGACATTACAGAGTCAAGCAGTCCAGAGGTCCACCCTCCCCCTCCTCTCCTCCCCCACCTCCATCTCTCTCCTCCCCCTCTCAACCCCAACCGGTCGAGGCAGATGGCCGCCCACTCTGAGCCCGGTTGCCTGAGGTTTCTTCTGTTAAAAGGAGTCGCCGAGTGCTGCTCCTGTGGGGACGTTGGGTCTCTTCCATCTGAGTTAGAGACGGAGGTTCTAGACCTGCTCTTTGAGTAAAGTGGCTTGAGATGGCTTCATTGTGATTTGATGAGATATGAAGAAAGGTTGATTGGTTAACTTAACTTCATGGCTTCTGCTCTACTTAGAACACCTTTTTATGTCTCTAAATCTTTTGTAGTAACAAAAAGCTCTTGCAGTTGTGGGATTGGGTCTTTCTTCTAGGCAAAGCTAAGCTAGCAGTTTCTGCCTGCTTCCAGTCTTTGTGTTATAATAAAATGCCGTGTGTGTGTTTTAGAGGAGCTGCTGCTGGAGGACTTCGGCAGCTACCGTTTCCTGGTGGCCGGACACGTGGAGCTGCCTGGCCAGCAGGATGACGAGCTCTTTGATGAGACTCTGGAGGCCATGGACATCATGGGCTTCACCGAGGAGGAGAGATTAGGTACATGCTGGCCGTGATAGCATCTCTTCTCACCATTTTCTCACCTTCTATTGTTGGTGCCGGTTCCTGCAATCCAGAAGCTATCAGGAACTTTAACTTCTCTGGACACATCACGCAGGTGTAAGGTAGTACGGCTTCAAGCCATGTCACCTGAGTCACTGCCACCAAGCTCTCTGTACTCGCTCCAGTCAAAAAGAATAAAATATGCACTGTAACTATTAAGTTAAATTTAGTCCTATTTTTTGAAAGAAGGCAAACTTTTTTTATATTTCAATATTTATGTTTCGGGTTTGCACCACAGGCGGTTACGAATCATTGAGTCTGCACAGTCGTGGCATCAATCGTAGTGTAAACCCTGACTGGAGTTTCCTGCAGTGCCCGTCGTGGTGGTGTCTTTGCTGGACGTCCACTCAGCATCTCTTGATTCGTCCTCCAGGGATGTTGAAGGTGGTGTCCACGGTGCTCCAGCTGGGAAACATTAAGTTTGAGAAGGAGAGGAACAGCGAGCAGGCGACCATGCCCGACAACACCGGTACGTGAATGAGACTGACGGTTCTGGTTCTGTTAGCAGAGACATGATGCACTTTTAGCTGATCTTTTTGTTTTCTCTGTTCACATTCTTGCTGGAATGAGACCTACACCAGATTTGATATGACGACAACTCGATGAGTCATTTGAGTCATGAAATATCACTCTTTATATTATGGTGTTTGGGCGTTGTCTCTTGATGTTGCTGTGCATTTATCCGGGTCTCCTGGTTGAAACCCTGCGGTATTTCTCTGGTGTCCACAATCGGTTCTTGAAATGAAGAATGAATAAAAGCACCAACAGCAGGAGCCTCCTGATGGCCACAGATGTTTTTTTGATGCCGTGGCCGCCCTCTGAGCCCGTTTCCTTCTCTGTCCCATCGTCCCCAGCTGCCCAGAAGGTGTGTCATCTGCAGGGCGTCAACGTGACGGACTTCACCCGGGCGATCCTCACGCCGCGCATCAAAGTGGGCCGGGAGGTGGTTCAGAAGGCGCAGACCAAGCAGCAGGTAACCTCAGAAGTAACCCAAGGCACCGAGGAAAGTTGGTTGCATTAAACTAGTTGATTTTGATCCAAGGTGAAGTTCTCTTGATCTTTTAAGGGTTTTCGAAGGTTACAGATGCTTTCATTACACAGCCCTGATTATGATAACAATTAGCTGAGTTGTTTGAAACTTGTTCATTGCCTTTTACCTGGCAGACGTAAATACGAGCACATTCTCCACGCTGAGCATCCTTCACTCGCCCCTGGTGAGTTTAGGGTGATCTTAAAATTTGCTTATTGACATATAGATCATATGTTTATATTATATAATGATTTCCTTGACCTTTGACCCTGCCTGTGAGATGCTGTTGTTTCCTCCTTTCCTTTTGTCCTTGATGTTTCATCTATTCTGTTGTTTTTTTACTGCCTCATGTTTTATTGTGTTTGTATTTGTTTTAAATTCTCAGTGAACAACTGGGCAACTTTTCTAATGTGCTGTATAAATATATTTATATATTGAATGTATTTTCATAGTGGCCTTTCTTTACCTCAGAGACTATCAGGTCTGTGTTGGTCGTAAATTACATCAGATCTTTTTTTAACTTCTAATTTATCTTGAAGTTGTTTCTTTTATTCTATGTTTTAGCTTCCATGTTGTTGCTGGCCAGCTGCTAGCTTATATTTTTTATTGTTCATTTTAGATTTTTGTTTCATTTCTGCGTTTAATTTCTTATAATTTAGCTCAGTTTTTTTAGCCAACTGTCTTGGTTGCTCTTTTTAGCTTAGCTTGTAGTTTATTTAGCCTCAGCTTTAGCATCTTATTTGTAGCATCCCAGGTAGTCTACTTGTTGTTTTAGGATCCTGTTGGTAAGCTGAGCTGGTTTTAAATATATTTTTGTTTCTGTTATTTGCTAATATTTGACCCTTCAGTTGCTTTTAGCTTGTATTTTGACCTTGTTGTTTTTAGTTCATATTCTTTTTATAATGCACTTTACTCTCTAAATGTTTGTTTGTGATAGCTTGCATTTTAGCTTTTCCATTTCATATTGGTTATAATTTCTAATTTATTTGTAGTTTCCCAGGTCAGATTTTCTCTATTCTAGTTGTCCTGCTTTAGCTTAGTTTAAACGTACCGTAGTTAAGGTTCTAGCTGTTAGCTTACATTGTAGCCTCCTTTCGTTTTTAGCAGACAACTTCTTTTCTGGTTGTTCTTTTTCTATGATTTATAGCTAAATTGCTAACCCTTGAATCTTTGATGGGAAAAGGAGTGCGTTAATAAACACAAATTTAGTAAAAAGTTGCAAGAAATGACATAATGAGAGACAGACTACTTTTTTGAAATGAAAAGGAACTGTATTTATATAATTCCCATATTTTAGCACTTAGCCTCCTGGCAGTTAGATTGAATATTTCAGTTGCATCACAACAGACCAATAAAATTGTCTAAAAATCAATGAAAAAAGCTACTGTCTCCCTCCATCTTTCTCCCTCTCCTCCTCCTCCTCGACACTCCCCTCAGGCTGACTTTGCAGTGGAGGCTCTGGCCAAGGCCATGTATGAGCGTCTGTTTCGCTGGATCCTGGCCAGGGTCAACAAGACGCTGGACAAGAGTAAAAGACAATCGTCGTCTTTCCTCGGCATCTTAGACATCGCTGGCTTTGAGATTTTTGAGGTGATGGATCACTGGAAACATTTAAACCCTTATTTCCTTCCTTTAATGTGATCTCTGAACCATCTGACAACCAGAGCGACAGCTGAAGATCACCCTCTCTGCTTCTCAGGACAACTCATTTGAGCAGCTCTGCATCAACTACACCAACGAGCGTCTGCAGCAGCTCTTCAACCACACCATGTTCATCCTGGAGCAGGAGGAGTACAAGAGGGAGGGCATCGAGTGGAACTTCATTGACTTCGGGCTGGATCTGCAGCCCTGCATCGAGCTCATCGAGAGGCCGGTCAGAACAAACGAATCAACGCCACCCAGGCGTTTGTGTCATTATTAAGCTTGGGAACGTGTCCTCTGTCTGACTGTCCGCCTCATTCTTATGAACGTGATGTCTCAGGAATGATTTCAGTTAAACGCTGAAAATAATGAACAAGTGCTGGCATTTTAGATTCTAAGATCGAAGGTCAAGCAGCAGTTTTCAAGCCGTTCTTCATTCCACAGAAGCAAAGTATTGTAGTATACAGACTTATGTAGGATCCCAAGGGTAGATTACCAATACCTTGAAAATACAGACACTGTCTTCTCACCATTAACCCCACATGTGAATGCGCCACCATCATCGAGACGAGATCAGCACGTTGTCTCTCTCTGGGATGTACTGACCTGCTCTCAGGTCTCTGTGTCCTGGGTGTCCTGCAGAACAACCCTCCAGGCATCCTGGCCCTGCTGGATGAGGAGTGCTGGTTCCCCAAAGCCACTGACGTTTCCTTCGTGGACAAGCTGTTGAACACTCACACCGGTCACGTGAAGTTCTCTAAGCCCAAACAACACAAAGACAAGCTGATGTTCACTGTTCTGCACTACGCTGGTAAGGTGAGGATCCTCAGAGCAGAACACTCCTCGTCACAGTGAATTTACAGATGTTTCACCATGGTCAGCACGACTCCAGCAGCACACATGAAGTGTGTCTGTCTACTTTCTCTGCACCCTCTTCTCTCGGTGTGCTTCCATTTTTCTAGGTCCCCTGCGCTACATGACACAATAACCATCTCTGAGCTAACTGGCTAGTAGCAAACTACGGATAAAGATAAACTTTATTGTCTGTTCCAAATAGAAAAACAGAAATTCCTCTTCTGTCACGGCTGTAAGACGAAGTTTAAAAACCCTAACAGAGAAACACGCGCCTCACACGTCAGGAGCAGCACGACGACTAAGAAATGAAAGGCCGTCCCGTCTGTGTCAGCTGATGAGGAGCAGCGCTTGCCGAGGGGGTGAAAGATATTTTGTGATGTTTTTCCTGGCCAGTGGGGTTCTGTAGCGTCTGCCTGATGGCAGCGGCATGAAGGAGGGTGGAGAGGATGGGAGGGGTCCTCAGCGAGGAGGGGGCTTTCCCCTTCACTGAGCCTCCATGTAGTTCACACACCAGAGGTGGAGCTGGTCCAGTAGTTTTACTGGCCTGTTTTATTCTTGGGGAGAGTTTTGTTTTGTGTTTGGTGAGGAAGTTGAACCAGGTTGAAATGTCAGAGACGAGGACGGATTCGATGGGTGATTTATCAACAAGGGTTACAATGTCTTTGCTGATGTGAAAGGAGCTGAGCTTCCTGAGCAGGTGGAGACGCTGCTGTGCCTCCTTGTAGACAGTCCACATGTTGGCCAAAGGACAGGCAAGTGTCCGTCTCTGTCCCCAGATATTTCCAACTTCCCATCTGCTCCACAGTCAGGCGTGGATCTTCAGGGGCTGGAACTGTTCTGAGCTTGTCCCTGAGGACCCTCAGCATCGCTCTTTAGTTTTAAAATGTTGAGCTCCAGTGAGTTTTCAGCAAAGGTTTGGACCAGAGTGTGAACCTCCTGCTGGTCCTGTGACAGGGCCTGGGTGTCAGTGACATGTGCCACCAGGACTGTGGCATCTGCATATTTAAAAAGCCTCAGTCCCTCCCTGCTACAGGTGATGCTGTTGGTGCAGGCAGAGAACAGGATAGGCCACAAAACTCAGCCCTGGGGGGCCCTGTCTTTAAAATAGTAGAATTGGATTTCGAACCGTTTAAAAACACAGGCTGGGGTCTGTCCCTGACCAAGTCCTGACTGAAATGAGGAGGATTTGGAGCATTAAATTAGGCAGGGCTGCTCTGTACTTTTGGAATCGGCATGTGGTTTCCCGACTTTACGTTTTCCAGTGTGCTGATGCTTCATCCTGGCTTAGCCCCGCCCTCAACAGTCGTGGTTACGTTACAGAAGCCAGACACCTCTCCTGTGCTGACACAGCCTCATGAAGTGGCGTCTGGTTATGCAAGACTTACATCTACACAACATTTAGTAATATTTGGATATTCCAACACTGGAATTTTGTTATTTTTTTTGTTTATGTCTCAAATTAAACATCTGTCATCCAGACCATAACCTTTCTGACGCTGACGTAAAATTTGGTCATATTTCAACCTGGGCCCTAATTTTTTCTGCATTTGGGACAAAATGATTGTTGTGTATGTGATATTTTTTTGCACCAGGACAATCTGTTCAGCACTCATTTACAAAACAAATCTGTCAAATGATGTCTTAGAGTGTTGGTATTGAAACTCAGACTGCACGTTCAGTCCGCCTCACCAAGACTTGGTGCCACATTTCAAGGTGGATTATAATGCAGCTAACTGGCTGACGAAGAACATGGACCCTCTGAATGACAACGTGACAGCTCTGCTCAACAACTCCTCCAGCAACTTCATCCAGGATCTCTGGAAAGACGGTGAGTTGCTCACGAAGCAGCAACACATCCTCATTTGCCACAGCAGGAGCATTACTACACAGTTCTGGAATCCCAAAGTGCCGTCTGAACGTTTACTGTGTTGTGCCTCATGCCAGTGGATCGAGTGGTGGGTCTGGAGACGATGGCCAAGATGTCAGAGAGTTCAGTACCCACTTCCACCAAATCCAAGAAGGGTATGTTCCGTACGGTGGGTCAGCTGTACAAAGAGTCACTGGGAAAGCTGATGACCACGCTCAACAACACGCAGCCAAACTTCGTCCGCTGCATTATTCCCAACCACGAGAAGAGGGTGGGTTGCTCCTTCTTTGCCGCTCTGAAGCGGCAGCCTCAAGCTCGATTTATATTTGCATCTAAGCAGCACCGTCCCCCACACCCTAACCAGGACGCGGCGGCACCGTCCCCCACGCCCTAACCAGGACGCGGCGGCACCGTCCCCCACGCCCTAACCAGGACGCGGCAGCACCGTCCCCCACACCCTAACCAGGACGCGGCGGCACCGTCCCCCACACCCTAACCAGGACGCGGCGGCACAGTCCCCCACGCCCTAACCAGGCTGCAGCTGCATCGTCCCCCACGCCCTAACCAGGACGCGGCGGCACCGTCCCCCACACCCTAACCAGGACGCGACGGCACAGTCCCCCACGCCCTAACCAGGCTGCAGCTGCATCGTCCCCCACGCCCTAACCAGGACGCGGCGGCGCCGTCCCCCACGCCCTAAACAGGACACGTCCCCCACACCCTAACCTGGCTGCAGCTCCACCGTCCCTCACCCCCTAACCTGGCTGCAGCTCCACCGTCCCTCACACCCTAACCTGGCTGCAGCTGCACTGTCCCCCACACCCTAACCAGGACGCGGCGGCACCGTCCCCCACGCCCTAACCTGACCAAGTCCCCCACACCCTAACCAGGCCTTTTCTCTTCTAATCGGCAGACTTGCTTTCATATCAGAGCAGATCAGCCACCATATACACTGAAGAAAAACTATCATACACTGAAAATGTCGTTAAAGATTCTTAGGCGGCGAGTGTCTGCTTGTTGGTTGCTGTGCTGCAGGCGGGTAAGATGGATGCCAACCTGGTGTTGGAGCAGCTGAGGTGTAACGGGGTGCTGGAGGGCATCCGAATCTGCCGACAAGGGTTCCCCAACCGCATCGTTTTCCAGGAGTTCAGGCAGAGGTGAACATTTTGATTCAGAATGAATGTAACAGGGCTCTGGTTGTCCTGATATTAACATCTGTACTCATGAGGGAGTGGACAGGTTTTTGATTTCAGCATCGTGTGAGGAGCTTTGTGCAGAAATTGAAAACAACAAACAATATTAATAACCATATTTTAATTTACAGAGTATTGCCTTAAATAAGAATGCTTGGGTTTTTATTTGCTCATAATGTTCCTTTTATATCAAGGAAGGAAAGTAAAAGTACTATGTATTCCTTCCCACTCCTTTACAGAAATGTAAAGGGAACTACAAAACTGTTCAGAATCTTTAGTTTGCGTTGTTTCATGACACCTCTGTTTACATTTTTGAAATTCATAAAAATCTAAAGTCATGAAGGAGGGGAGCTGGTCAACCGATGGAGACCTGAACCTCTCACCAAACTCAATTCAGAAAACCAGCATTTTACAGGTTGAGCACCAGTAACCCATCAGACTTGACAATGCATCATCATGGACATTTGCAGTGGGTGTCAGGATGTCGTTATTTCAGCATCATTAGGGATCATTTATTGCTATTGGATCAAGTTAGAAATCTAAGTTGGGAGCAGCAGTCCCTCAGTTTAACAAGTTTTGGTGTTTGTAGGTATGAGATCCTGGCGGCTACTGCGATCCCGAAGGGCTTCATGGATGGGAAGCAGGCGTGTTGTCTGATGGTGAGCCAAACACATGAAACCACATCATGAAAATACCTGAGCTTCCTACGCATTATGGCTAGTTGTTGTCCTCTAGGTGAAACACCTGGATCTGGATCCGAACCTCTATCGTATTGGTCAGAGTAAGATGTTCTTCAGGACGGGAGTCTTGGCTCAGCTGGAGGAAGAGAGAGACCTCAAACTCACCGTCGTCATCATCTCCTTCCAAGCTCAAGCTCGAGGATTCCTGGCCCGCAAGTACGAGGAATCCTTTCCTGCTTTCTCTGAGTATACATGCTAAATATAACATTTCACACAAATGGCAACATATCCAAAAGGTCAAAGGTCAATTTCAATGTGACATCACTCAGTTATGTTCTTCTGTAATTCATTCCCTTCTCAGTAGCACCTTGAGGGAAAAAAAAACTTTATTCCAATTTGCACAAAAAGTTTACTCTTAAAGTCTGCACTGAAGCTGGTATATTTTACTACATGCTTGGACAAACATGGATGAAAAGCTGTAATAAGTCATCTTTGTAGACAATATGGTTAGATGTCCTAGCGCAGTCACACAAGTCTTTATGAATACGTGTTTTCTGAAAATATATTTTCAGGGCATTCAGCAAACGTCAGCAGCAGCTGAGCGCCATGAAGGTCATCCAGAGGAACTGCGCCTGTTACCTCAAACTGAAGAACTGGCAGTGGTGGAGGCTCTTCACAAAGGTTCACTTCACTTCAGACCCTAACCACAACTACTGGTCCAGCCCTAACTTTAACTACCCTCACATCAACTTGTGTTTTTATCATCATTTGAAATTTGATTACAGAACCAGCGCATGAGGCAATGAGGACATATGTATCATATGCATGCTATGATCAAACATGCCATTGGTGAGCATAATCTTGAATCTTGAAGATGTAGGTCTTCAACGAAAGTGGCCCCAGAATGGATCCTTGAGGAACTCCACATGTAATTCTTTTGTCTGAGCTGATCTGCAACAATCTGCAAATTACACCAACTAGTCCACATCCTTTGACTCAAACCGGTTTAGTTCCAGATAGCAAGGAGGTCAATAACAGACCTGGGACATGGACTCTGGGATTTGGGCATAATTGCCTAGTGAAATAAAGGAGGAAATAAACGAGTGTTCATTGGGTGAGAGCTTTGTCAGCGAGTGATGTTCACCCTTGTTTTTCTGTGGATGATGTAAGTTCTTCATTTCAAGCTGCGTAGACAGTTGAGAGTCTACAGTCGGATGGTTTTTGTGACGCCATCATTTTGCTACAAATTTTACTTGCAGACATAAAAATCTTAAAATTTTTAACTTAATCTTCACCCTTCAACTGTACATGAGGTCTCGGGACACAGTTCTGATGTCCTTCATAAACATCTGTGTTGGTGTTCCAGGTGAAGCCCCTGCTGCAGGTCACCAGACAAGAAGAAGAAATGGGTCAGAAAGAGGAGGAGCTAAAGGCGGCTAGAGAGGTGGCAGCCAAGACAGAGGCGGAACTGAAGGATATCACACAGAAACACACCCATGTGAGAGAAACGCAAGCTCTTGTCTTGATCATCTACGCTTGAAAATGTCAAATAGTGATGACGCGAGTTTGTGTTCACAGCTGATGGAGGAGCGAGCCCAGCTCGAGTCGAGGCTCCAGGCAGAGACGGAGCTCTACACTGAGGCTGAGGAGATGAGGGTTCGGCTGGAGGCCAAGAAGCAGGAGCTGGAGGAGGTACTGCACGAGATGGAGGCCCGACTGGAGGAGGAGGAGGAGCGCAGTAACTCACTGCAGCAGGAGAGGAAGGACATGGAGCAGCAGCTACAGGTGGACACAGTTTAGCAGGCTGTTAGCATTAGCACCATTACTCCTCCTTTCTCTGTCTCTTCTTCCTCTTCATCATCTTTTCTGTCTCCTCAAATATCAGTTTTCTTATTAGGCACTAAAAATACTTGAAAACATTCAAGACATTCGCAAAGAGAAATAAAATAAAAAAGCAGTCAGTGATTCTGCTGTTCATGCCTGGTCTCTACATAACTTTCATATGATGTTTGGAGAACTACTGGCATGCGTGGTTGAGAGGATACTTACGTCTGTGTTTGACAGCTAGAATGGGTTGAACTTCCACATGGACGACTTCAGGCACAGCTGCAAGTGCAGCAATAGCCTGTTGGCTTGTTTATGCCCACTGACTGTCAAGAATTGGTGGCAAAAGTGCAATTTGTCGTTTGGTGAAAATAGAGCGTGAGGAGGATCATCACAACATATGAGAGAGCAGAGGTTTCCCCAGGAAAGAACCCACTTTCAGCACGTTCAGATGTCTGAATACATCCTGCTTCCCTCGCACGTTTTTAACTGTCCCACATGAACTTGTGTTCGACCCACACAATGTTTTCCTGCAGCAAATGGAAGCTCACCTGGCAGATGAGGAAGACGCTCGTCAGAGGCTTCAGCTGGAGAAGGTGGCTGTGGAGGGAAAGGTGAAGAAGCTGGAAGAGGACCTTCTGCTGATGGAGGACCAGAATAACAAACTACAGAAGGTATGGGGCGGTGGGGGGGTTCGAGTCAGACATCCAGTACTCACGGGGCCTCGTGTCTGATTCCAGGAGCGAAGGCTTCTGGAGGAACGGATGGCAGATATGAACTCCAACCTCGCGGAGGAGGAGGAGAAGTCCAAGAACCTGACTAAACTCAAGAACAAACATGAGTCCATGATCTCGGAGCTGGAGGGTCAGTCAGCCGTCCTCCATTTCTAGATGCTTCTTGTATACTTGCTCATATTCTAGAAAGAGGCCATCTTATTTCTATTTCCACAAATATTTGAGAGATGAGGGAAATGTGGGCTCTGATTATTCCTCTAGTCCTGGTCAGATGGTTTAGTTGAGCCTCTTTTTTGGTTTTAATTCTTCTGTTTCTGATCGCGTTTGTTTGCAAGCAGGATGACACAGAAACCAGCAGACAGATTTTCCTGAGATTTGGAGGAAAAGTGGCGAACGAACCAATGAACAAGTGCTTTAAGACCGATCCAGAAATGAGTCCTTTCCAGATGGCGTGATTTTCTTTTCTTTTTTGTCATTTTCATTGATTTGTCAGGAAATTTTTCATCAACCGTTATGAAGACAATCATTTCATTAATTGGGTTTTAGCGACAGGCGGCCCGGTGGAGCAGTGGTCCTCCCTGTGGCCCCCCAGCAAGAAGGTTGTGGGTGGAGCCCCGGCTGCAGCACGGGGTCTTTCTGTGTGAGTCTCCATGTTCTCCCTGTTCCTGCTGGGTTCTCTCTGGTACTCCAGCTTCCTCCACAGTCCAAAGACATCAAGAGGGGACGAGGCTGATCCAGACTCTAAATTGACCGTAGGCGTCAGGAGAAAATGAATGGGTTTTAGCGACATGCTAATATCATCATCAGCAGCTCGGTTTAAATGTACTTGAGCTAAATTCAACAACACAGTGACGCTGTCCATGCTCTCATGTTAGCATCTTCTCATTAGCATGGCACACAAACGACTGTTGTGAATTCATTATATTGATTATTTGCACCAGATTTCCCACAAGTCCCTCCTGCAGCTGCTGACCTGCGTCTGGATGGATGCGGCGGACTAAGCAGCAGCAGCGTGGATAGAAACTATCCATTGCACATAATAATTTTAATGTTTCCTCAAATCATTTCAACAAAGAGGCTGTAAAGGGTGTTTATGGTATGACGTTCTCATGATGTGTCCAGTGCGCTTCAAGAAGGAGGAGAAGAGTCGTCAAGATGTGGAAAAGGCCAAAAGGAAGGTGGAGGCAGAGCTCGCCGACCTCCAGGAGCAGCACGCTGACCAGCAGGCACAACTAGCTGAGCTACGAGCTCAGCTGGCTGCCAAGGAGGAGGAGCTCCAGGCCACTCAGGCCCGGTGACTGGGACAAACACACAACCAGCTTGATCCTCAGGGTCAGATGTGAAGATGTGAAATACTAATCTTCAACTTTCTCACAACCTACCTCAGTTTGGAGGAGGAGAGCAACCAGAAGGGCTCGGCAGTGAGGAGGGTCCGGGAGCTGGAGGTCCTGCTCTCAGAGCTGCAGGAGGACTTGGAGGCTGAGAAGGTGGCCAGGGGGAAGGTGGAGGCGGTGCGCAGGGAGCTGGGGGAGGAGCTGAACACCCTCCGCTCAGAGCTGGAGGACAGCCTGGACACCACTGCTGCCCAGCAGGAGCTACGGTGCGTTCCACTCCTCCTACATTCTTACACATCTTCTTCTCATTCACTGTTTGGGTTAAAGTCAAGACAGTTTGTCAAATTATTATTATTAAACTGTTAAATTCAGGCCACTCAGGGTCTCTGAATGAAAACACTCACGAGAGTAGATGAGACTACTCAGCTGCTCCTGCGGCTAACATCATGTGTCAGCCCAGTTCTGTCACAAGGGTTAAGTTAATGTGGCACCACTGACAGGCGACAGCCACGCAGTCGCTCCAGACCAGATCCACCCAAAACCACTTAACTGCCTGACTGAGACGTACAGAGCAGCTCATGAGGTATTTGGATGACGATGGAACGAGTCTGCCATGAACCTGCTGTACGAAGGACAAGATGACGAGGACATGGGAGACTTTTCTTTTTCTGTCCGTGCAGGAAAGAAGTGAAACACTGACTTTTACCTCTGATAGAGGAGAAGATCAGTATGGACAGACACAGTCTCGCCCAAGAGTGTCACGACCGTAAATGGGAGCTCAGGCTTCTGGGGGTTATTGTTTCAGGTATTCAGCTAAAATGTTGTGTCTCTGTGGTTGTCAGGGCAAAGCGTGAGCAGGAGGTGGCCATGCTGAAGAAGGCTATGGACGAGGAGGGGCGGAGCCATGAGGCCCAGATCCAGGATCTGAGACAGAAACACAGTCAGACTGTGGAGACGCTGACGGAGCAGCTGGAACAGGCCAAGAGGGTTAGAACCACCACAAACACAATCCTGACACCTTTAGTGACTCTCCACAGGTCAAATCATTGAGGCGCCCCCTGGTGGCCAACAGCTGTACACCTCTATTGCCTTGCATGTTGATAGCACACACTGCAGCCAAACTAACCAGAAACAAGCCTTTCACTCATGCCTCTGCTGGTCCAGGTCCGGGCAGGTATGGAGAAAGTCAAGCAGGCTCTGGAGAAGGAGACAGCGGACCTGGGGGCGGACCTGCGATCCCTCGCCAGTGCCAAGCAGGATGTGGAGCACAAGAAGAAGAAGGTGGAGGGTCAGCTGAATGACCTGCAGTCACGCTTCAATGAGAGCGAGCGGCAGAGGACGGAGCTGGGGGAGCGAGCGTCCAAGATGACGGTGAGGTCACAGTAGCTCCTCCCTTTGACTCCCATAATCTTACTCCCAAACCTGTTTCTGCTTCTCTGCTAGCTGGAGCTGGACAGCATGACAGGTCTGCTGAATGAGGCGGAGGGGAAGAACATCAAGCTAAGTAAAGACGTCTCCAGTCTGTCCTCAAAGCTGCAGGACACCCAGGTGAGGGGCAGGTGTTAGTGTTCACTGTGTTTTAGTCTGATAATGTGAGGGGTTGGCCTAGGAGTAAGATCCGTGACATCACAGCGAGACTGGAGCCGATCATGGTCCAGAACAAGTGTTGCTGGAGCCTCTCTGACATGTCCTCTCACCGTCCCGGGTCTGGTATCCAGGAGCTGCTGTCAGACGAGACATGTCAGAAGCTGAATCTATCTGGACGTCTCCATCAGATGGAGGACGAGAGGATGGGTGTGATGGAGCAGCTGGAGGAGGAGAGCGAGGCCAGGCGGGCCCTGGAGAGGCAGGTGTCCAGCCTCAACATGCAGGTCAGTAAAAGTAGGAAGTAAAAGTAGGCCATGAGGCCTTTACAATCCCTCAAGAACAGATCCAGACTGGATCATATTATACTGAGGAGATCAAGTGTTAAGATTTGTGGTCCTTTGTGCTCTCAGCTGTCTGATTACAAGAAGAAGCTGGACGAGATGTTGGGGACACTGGAACTGCTGGAGGAGGGAAAGAAGCGTCTGCAGCGCGAACTTGAGGCGGCCAACGGCGAGTACGAGGAGAAGGCCGCAGCCTACGACAAGCTGGACAAGAGCCGCAGCCGTCTACAGCAGGTGATGGAGGACGCCCTCATGGACCTGGACAGCCAGCGCCAGCTGGTGTCCAACCTGGAGAAGAAGCAGAAGAAGTTCGACCAGGTCAGTCCGACACCTCCCAGAGGGGTTTCAGACCCCCGTAGCAGCTGGTTACTGCAGTTTTAGATACCTGTTCTCCAAACTGTCACAAGAAGTTTAATGGCCTGTGAGCTCTTTTGATGTTGGCCAGACATACAGTACGTGATGCAGGGGGCGGAGTCTTAAGACCCGCCTCCACCCCACCTAAGGATGTAGTTCCTGACTGGGCTTGAAAGGTGGCCAGTGAAGTCACTGGTCCTCGAGCTGGGAGATGTGCTGGTCATCATCTTTTGCTTTTGATCTTACACACTTGTTGAATGTGCATCTTAGAGCAGTGCTTCCTTTAATACGGCTGTCACCATGACAACCAAAGTTCAGACAGAACATAAACTGCTCTCGTCTCACCTTCCTCTGCTAGTAAGTCCACATATATTTGTGTCTGTAGCCGAAGAACAGCTGTAATGTCACTATCAACATTAAACATCATCTTGTAAAATTCCTGTTATCTGCTGATAGTACTTCAGATATTATAGTACATCAGATGTTTGGGGGTATTTGGACAGAGCAGGTTTCCTCTGGGACACTGAGGGTCAGACGGACTTGTCCAGGTCCCTGCTGGCGCAGGACGGACATTTGGTGCCACCTGAGACGCTGAACCTGCTGATGTGGTGTTATCAGATGCTGGCGGAGGAGCGAGCCGTGTCCTGTAAGTTTGCTGAGGAGCGAGACCGAGCAGAGGCGGAGGTGAGGGAGAAAGAGACCCGGGTATTGGCTCTGGGCCGAGCACTGGAAGAGAGACAGGATGCTCTCGAAGAGGCTGAGAAGACCGTGAAGGCCCTGCGAGCTGAGATGGACGACCTGGTCAGCTCCAAGGACGACGCTGGAAAGAGTGTAAGCAGCATCATCTTCTCAGGTGAGGAGTGTGTGGCTGCAGGCGTCTGACCTTCATCCTCCTTCAGGTCCACAACCTGGAAAAGGCCAAGCGTGGTCTGGAGACCATGGTGGAGCAGATGAGGGTCCAGATAGAGGAGCTGGAGGACGAGCTGCAGGACACAGAGGATGCGAAGCTGCGTCTGGAGGTCAACAGTCAGGCTCTCCAAGTCCAGCATGAGAGGGAGCTGCAGGGGCGCGAGGAGGCCGGCGAGGAGAAGAGGAGGCAGCTCCTCAAGCAGGTACAAGGACGACACTGACAGCTGTCAGGAGGCCACTCGGCCCTGAACATCTCTATCCCTCACCAGACAAGTTACACTGAAGGCTTTCATGGATCAGTGTGTCACAATTACTGCAGTACTACTGTACAAGACAAATACAGCTGGCAACAACAAAGAGACTTTAACATGAAACAAAAAAAAGACCATTTAAGCTTACAAGATAAATTTCTTAATTATGAATTAATAATTTAGAGGTTTGATGTCGACCTGCACGGAATCAAAATCTATGTTTGATGTGGTTTCAGCTGTGCTGTGCTACCATAGTGAGTCTGAACATGATGGGTTTACTACCTGTCTCTGCTCGGCCAGGTGTGGGAGCTGGAGGCGGAGCTAGACGAGGAGAAGAAGCAGCGAGGTCAGGCATCTGGCGCCAAGAAGAAGCTGGAGGGGGCGCTGAAGGACATGGAGGACCAGCTGGAGGGCACCAGCAGGGGGCGCGATGAGGCCGTCAAGCAGCTCCGCAAGATGCAGGTCAGCATGTGAGCAAAGGTGGCTGCTACTGGTGGCCAGTGCCAGTTGGCGGTGCGTTAGCGGTGCGTAGACTGCAGATGTTTCCTGTTACAGTGAGTCATCATGAAATACCTCCTATAATAAAACACAACGTCTGCGAGCTGATGCGTACGGACACTCACACTAATCAGACAGGCAAAACCTCAGGCACCCAGGAAGACCTGCCGTGGAAATGTAACCAACAGCACACATCTGGAGAGAGACGCTGCCGACTTTTATTGTCCTCCAACTCATTTCCACAAACAAGGAAAACCAGAGAAAGATTTTGGTGGTCAAAGGTCAAGGTCACTGAGACCGGCGTACAGATACCAGTGTGGGTACCCCAGTGTTCCTGGTTGTTCTAGCTGCTGCTCTGAAGTCAAACATCAGGAATGAGGCTTCAATCATTCACTTGTATTCCTCATCTACTAAGCTGAGCCGTCTCCCTCTCAGGTCCAGGTGAAGGAGCTCCAGAGGGAGCTTGAGGACTCGCGAGCAGCCCAGAAGGAGGCTCTGGCCTCGGCCCGGGAGTCTGAGCGCAGAACCAAGGCCATGGAGGCCGACGTGGTCCAGCTGCACGAGGTGACACTAACCAGCATCTGAGTCCTGAATTGATTTACAGCAGTGGACGAATCCACATTTGGGTGGTCTGGTGGGAGCCGGTGGCAGTGTGTTGATGGTGAGGAAAGAAACTGCGAGACTCAATGGTCTCAGCTTGGTACTTCCTGTCTGTGTGTCCAGATGTTGGTGGCGTCAGAGAGGAGTCGTAAGCAGGCGGAGACGGCGAGAGACGAACTGTCGGAGGAACTGGCCAGTAACTCCTCTGGAAGGTCAGTTTCCTTCAGAAATCATCATCATCATCATCATCATCACTTCCTCATCTTCTCTCATCCCATCAGGTCGCTGCTGTTCGATGAGAAACGTCGCTTGGAGATGAAAATCAGCAGCCTGGAGGAGGAGCTGGAGGAGGAGCAGGCCAGTGTGGAGAGTCTCAATGAGCGTCTGAGGAAGAGCCAGCAACTGGTAGGAGACCACCCCCCAGACAGGCGTGGACGAGATAAGTGTTCATCATTGCGTCTTCTCCTGGTCTCGGCAGGTGGAGCAGCTGGGCGGAGAGCTGGCGGTGGAGAAGTCCTCGGTCCAGAGCAGGGAGGCGTCCAGGCAACAGCTGGAGAAACAGAACCGAGAGCTGAAGGCCAAGCTGCAGGAAACAGAGGGTCAGGGCCGCTCCAAGCTCAAGTCCTCCATCGCCGCCCTGGAGGCCAAGCTGAGAGAGGCAGAGGAGCAGCTGGAGATAGAGAGCAGGTAATGTTGCATGCTGGGACACTGAGTTTAAATCACATGTGGAGAAGAGTCAGGTGATATCGTATCACGCATGTAGAGAACGTCAGGCCAACACCAAGAACCTGCGTCAGAAGGAGAAGAAGCTGAAGGATCTGACCATCCAAATGGAGGATGAGAGGAAGCAGGCGCAGCAGTACAAAGACCAGGTGACCAGGCTCCGCCCATCGTGACCACCATGACAATAAAAGAGGGACAGTAAAAGAAGCTGGACTCAGGAGTGGCTGTCTGTTGGATCTCTGTGCAGGTGGAGAAGGGGAACATGCGGGTGAAGCAGCTGAAGCATCAGCTGGAGGAGGTGGAGGAGGAGGCACAGCGTGTGGCAGCCGCCCGCAGGAAGCTGCAGAGGGAGCTGGAGGAGTCGGCCGAGGCCAACGAGGCCCTGAGCAGGGAGGTGGTGTCACTGAGGAGCAAACTCAGGTACCAGGGCTCACCGCTGCAACAGCAAGGGGCTGAACACATTCTCCTCAGGGTTTTCTGTCAGATGGTCAAAAGTTCTGACGAGTACTGGTCGTATTTGTTCCTGCGCTGCTCTACGGTGGTGGACAGGTACCTGCCATGACCCTCCACGGAGGAATGCTAACACTTCCCACCCACCACCAGAGCTAAGCTAGCGGGTCTCTGCTCCCTGATATTACAGAACATCTCTGGAACCTCAGCTGGGTTGAACAGGAAGTGAACAGAGGCAGATTTTCCTCTCGACAGGTTACTGTCACGCTGCTCTGCTGAGGAGGGTCTCCTCCCCTCCTCGCCATCTTCATCCTGACGCCATTTCTACTTCCTCCAGTTTTGAATCTGTTCGAATCTCACTTTGCACCTTCTGTTGTCCTCCTCCTGTTGGGTTGGGTGTTCCAGGCGTGGGGGCGAGGTGGTCTTCGGTGGTCCCAGTCTTCGAAGCGGTGGGGGCAGTGGTGGAAGCATCAGGAGCTTGGGGCTGGTGGGGGGCATCAGCCGGAGGAGCACCATCATAGAGAACTCAGTGGAGCTGCAGGAGGAGGAAGAGCCTCCCTCACCACCCTCCCCCGCCTCCACCCCCCCTCCGGACGCCCGTGGGGAGGCGAACGCCCCTGATGAGTAGCACAGCTCATCGCAGTGCACCTCAACACAAATATCTCTATTATAATGTTTGTGAAAGTACTTTGAACGTTTCTCCACACTTTAGAAACACTTTCATTTTTCTATGGGATTGAAGGTTGAACAATTAAGACACAACTGACAACTTTAATGTTGTTTTCAGACTGAACAGGAACTTTTTCAACAACTTATCAGGATAGGAACGGCATCTCCCTTTTTCATTTTGTTTGCAAATTCAGAATCTAAATGGATGAATAAACAACCCATCAAAATGAGGCCAAAACCAGAATTATTGGCTCTCTAATTATTTTCCATGACAGATGTGTTGAGGTAGCATCAACCATGGCTAGCATGCTAGCACTCCCCCACTCAGTTAGCCATGTTTTTAGCAAGCTAGTCTCAACGTGTCATTTTAGGTTGATTGATTCAATATGAGCAGGTGATAATTCTCTGGCTTGATGCTGAACTAATATCATCCTTGTATTATATACAGAAGTAAACTGTTATCATGAGTTATACTGTCGCTAATGCTAGCTAGCTAACGTCACCTTTTTTTAACTGTTATTATTGATGGAGTCAAATGAGAGGTGATTAATCAGTGGGCACGTTGAGAGCCTGTGATTGGCTGATTAAATAACCGCTTTAAAAAAGTT
The DNA here is from genome assembly GCF_037954235.1 of Aulostomus chinensis. Taxonomy (NCBI): domain Eukaryota; kingdom Metazoa; phylum Chordata; class Actinopteri; order Syngnathiformes; family Aulostomidae; genus Aulostomus; species Aulostomus chinensis. The sequence continues at coordinate 535,310 of NC_141337.1, forward strand.
TAAATTTGGGTTTTTGTCAGCAAACAGGAAGTTAGCATTGAAGGGATGGGGTATTTTTGTAGTCCATCAGAAATTTAGCATTTATTTTTGAAGAACCCGAGCATCAAACTTGAGCTGCTCGGGGGTCCTGTCATTCTAGAGGAAACGTTTATCCAGAATCATGTTTTCACTGAGACACGACAACTAAAACTCTGTAAAAACAGGTTCTATTAAACTGCAACCAAACTCCAGCTGTGTCCCGTTTCCTCTTCAAATCACTTCACAAAAAACATCTTTTGTTGCTACATTTTATTACTTTTTGAGAACGTTAAAACAAGGCAAGAACAGGAGCCTCTGACCTTTGACGGTCGTCAGCAGACACGTTTAACCTTGGAGTGTTTGTTAGACAACAATCACACAACAGCTTCATCCCACACCAACCAACAGGAGGTTCTGCATCTTGCTGTTACTAAGACTTTGACTGTCAGCAGAGCTACAAATGCTGAGTTTGTCCTGAGGGTGGCGCTCATCCTGCTGCCATTTTCATCGCCTACAGAACAACAACCCTGTATGTATGTGATAAATGTATAAACAATTCCTGAATAGAACACAGTTTCTGTCCCATGTTATGTCAAGGGGCACCTTCGCCTCACCCTGAACTTAGCTCCGCCCACAATCATTATGACTGGGAGAGAGAAACAAACCAGCCCAAGTATTTTTCTACAAAAGCTGACTGACAAGGACGAAGATGATGAAGATGATGCTGTGGAGCAAAGACAGACCAGCTGGGAAATTCAGAAGTGATTCAACAGCTTAGAATGCAAACGTCCTCGTGTGACGGCGTGTTGTCTCACAGAAGGCTCAATCTCCATGTTTTCAGTCATACATGTACTGAGACACACGTGTGTTGGCACTGAGAAAAGAATACATGTAAACCTCAAAACAGTCAAACTGAGGGAATGAAGGCGTGGCAGCAGTTAGTCCCAACGCATCGGAATCAGAAACCCATCGTTTGATGCATCAAGAATCGTTTCCTCACCGCATCGAAGTGACAGGCTGAACGCTCCAGTGATGTCATCTTTCTCTAGAAACTTTATTGCAGCAGCAGTACCACTGATGGCCACAAGCTGTCAGAGTCGTGAGTTTCTAACATCACACCCCCTCCTGTCCGTCACAGCAGGAGTTTGTGCGAGCAGCAGCCATCCAACGCGTCTGAGTGGTGAGATGAGCAGCATCACACTGGCGAGTTAGCTCAAGCTAAATGCTAAAGGTCACTAGGATCCACAAGTCTGACAGTGAACTGGTGACAGGCCTCCACAGGTGTTCCGCACCATGTCCACCTGCTTCCTGTGAGGGGGCGGAGTCCTGGAGTCAGACATCACCTGTAGGATGTTCAAGTCACAAACCTTTGATGGTGGTCCTGATGGGACAGATGGCAGCAAGCTCAGAGGACGCCTGAGGATGGAGGTGGGACAGTTTCACAGCAGCAGCTTGGGTCCCGCCCCCAAGTCCAACCTCTTGACCAGCCTGCATGGACACAAAGACTGAGTGAAGTGTTATCAAGAACCACCAAGGGGGACACCGGGCAGCTTACCCTTTGCTGTTGTAGTAGCCGTTGGTCGAGTGAGTCTCAGGGGCGCTCTGGCCCATCGCCGCGCCCCCCCGCCCACCAATGTGACCTCTACGGCTGGCCGTCTGCTCGTGGACGTATTCCCGACATGCTGCAAGCTTGGACTCTAGGTTCTGAAAATTTAGGGCAAATCCTTTTGTTAATTTGTGGCCTGGTTTTAGTTGTGATCCTGCAGTTCAGGAGCTGCGCCAAAACAAGAGAAACGTGGCGAGCTGTGGTTGACTAAACATACCGCTGAGGCTGATGGGAAATCTTCACACACACAAGAGCAGAAAGCAAACAAGTTTATGCGACCAAAAAAGTATGAGTTGAAACAAAAATGTGTGTTTACCCCGACTTTCCTCAGCAGCTCCCCGACGATGTTCAGAGCAGAGATCCTGACCGAGGTGGTGAGGGGGGTCCCTGAGAGGGTCTCGCCTGCCATGAATCCCCCAGAGAGATTAGAAGAGAACCAGAACCACCTGGAATGTGCAGTACCTCTGATGGCCACAAGGGGCCAACTGGATGTGGATTTATATCATTAATTTGATTTGTATCATTAAAACTGTTTTCCCAGAAACCTTTTTGTCCTGAACAACTGGATTTCTCTGAAAAATAGAGCATCACTGAAAAGCCCACCACAGACTTTCTGTCAGTCGGCAACCCTGAGAGTTTGCTCTGAGGCCAGGAACTGGTGACACGTTCCCCCAACGATGAGACTATCACACAGTGAGAGAGGTCATCTGACCAGGCCTGATCCTGGATCAGTTAGCTACCACATCACTTCCAGTGCAGTGGTTGGGCCATTAAAATAAAATCAGTACCAAACTATCATGGTATTTTTAGGATTTTGTGAAATCTGTTTTGAGAGTCTTATTCTGGAAAAGTCTGACAGGAAGTCAAGTGATTCTGTTAGCAGCTAAGCTAACACCACTCAGTGCCGTACACCGACGGGTCGTCTGAGTAGGCGGGACATTGCTGACCTCTGCTGACGGAGGGCGGTGGCGTGGCTGGAGGTCTGGCTGGTGTGAAGGAGGAAGACGAGACCTTGCTGGCCATCATTTTGTCTGGGGGGGTGAGGGGGGGGGTGGGTGGCGCAGCCAAGGTCGACGAAGAGGATGCCGAAGGCTCTTTGGTGGCTGCGCTGAGGGAGGACTTCCTGTCTGGTACCGGCTGTTTCTGCTGCACAGCCAGCTCCTGCCTCAGGTCTGAAACAACCAGGAAACAACACCACCTTGTTCATGCCTCAGGCTCCGCCCCCTCCACTGCATCTTGATTAATATGAATGTATAGATTACTCTGCTCCAGGTTGTCTGCTAACTCCGCCTCCATTTCTACAGGTATTACAATATCCTGGACTCTCTCCGTCCCTCACATCGACGCGGTTCTAGAATGAATGTTTGTGGATTTCCACTACAGCAACAACATGAAAGCACGTGGGGAACCCGTCTGGGATCACCTCGGGCCTCGTCCTTCAGCCTCTGGACCGACTCCAGCAGATTCTCCTTCTCGTCCAACTCGCTCTCCAGGAAGGCGTTCCTCTCGATGACCTGGTTCATCCTCTGCTCAAAGTCCTCTAGAGACATGATGGTGGCCCTGAAACACACCAGGCAGGCCATGAGACAGAAGCTGGACCTGAAGCCGTTTGGGGTTCTGAGGGTTCCGCATTCCTCTTTCACCTCTTGGTTCTCTCCAGGTCATCGTTGGCCTGCTCCAGCTCCCGGATGTACTTGTGGAGCTGGTCTCTGTCAGCCGTGGCCTCGGCCAGGTCGCTCTCCAGGCTGGAGATCTGCCGGCAGGCGTCCGAGTGCTGCGTCTCGTACTTCTCCTGGTGAGGGGAGGACGAGAAGAAGATGACAAACTCTACCGAAAACGTCAACATCACAACTGATCCCAGGAGACACACTGAGGACCACAAACCACAATATGAACCACCGCGGTCCTAACGGGACAGGAAGGTGCAACATTTATTGGAGGCTTCCAGTGTGAAAATACATCCCAGCTTCATGGTTCCAATGTTTCATCAGTGGACATGAGAACAAGGACGGAACCAACTTTTTAGCTTCGGACAGCAAACAAGTTAATGTCCATTTACACACTTCAGTAAACGAACGGCGTCAGAACTGCATCCGTCTGGTTTTGGAGCCAATAAACATATTCAGCTTATCAACTGGGTCATTGTAGTGGATCCGAAGAAGAGGATCAGCTGGATGGGACACCTCTGTTAGCCTGGTGATGAATGTTCTGGTCTGAGAGCAGGCGAGTCACCAGACTTCAGCCTGACCTGGATTCCATCCTTGTTTCTCACTGATCAACCCTTCCACATTCCTACAGGAGCAACTCTCTCTCTCTCGCTCACACACACACACACACACACACACACACACACACACACACACACACACACACACACACACACACACACACACACACACACCTCTGACAGACTCAAACGTGTGTGATCAGTTTTGAACTGTTTCCAGACTGGGACTACAGGTCTGTGGAGGTAGACATTCTTCTGAGCTCCATAAAACTGTAAATCTAATCCAGTAAATTTACAGATGACATGGTGACACAAAACACTGGTATTCAAAAATAGTAACAACGTATTTTGCAGCACGATGGCTCCTATAAATAGCATACGATCATTTCATGACTACAACACGTGTCAGCCATGAGCTATGAAGTTTAAGGTTAAATTAAACACGTGCACTTGTAGGGAAAGTCCCTTAAAGTCTATCATCATCAGAGCTGAGGTCCAGGCTAGTTAGCTTAGCACAACGGCGGGTTGTGGGTCAGAAGTGTTAGCATCAGCTGGCTGAGGTCCAGGCTAGTTAGCTTAGCACAACGGCGGGTTGTGGGTCAGAAGTGTTAGCATCAGCTGGCTGAGGTCCAGGCTAGTTAGCTTAGCACAACGGCGGGTTGTGGGTCAGAAGTGTTAGCATCAGCTAGCTGAGGTCCAGGCTAGTTAGCTTAGTTTTTTTTAATTGTAGCTGTAAAGCAAATATGAAAAGATATCTGTAGGTCACTGTCCCTCTTTAATGTCTCCCTCTCTCAGATGACCCCCCCCACAGAGCCCAGGTCTGGGCCAAAGTCGAGGACAGTGCTGGTTGGTGGGGGACATGTTGGGTTCTGCTCAGCTGTCAAGTGTCATGAGAAAACCTTTGTTGTCTATTTTTCTAGCTTGAAGCTGATATTTACTTGGCAGAGAGAAAAGAGCTGTGACACAGCTGGAGGCTGGTGGGGGGGCACGGCCATCCCCTCCAGACACAGATCAACCCACAGTCGTCAGCTGCCTTCTTCTGTCCTGAATCAATTCTGTGTGTGTGTGTGTGTGTGTGTGTGTGTGTGTGTGTCCAGACAACAGCAGCAGTGACGCCACTGCAGGCACACAGAAGCCATGAAACCCAACAAACCATCAGCTGATGAATGCCGAAATCCTCGGTCAAACCCAGAGCAACCACTTCTCAAGGCCTTGGGGGGTCAAGAGGGCCGACGGCAGGTCCAGCTCAGTGACATCAGCAGACCAAGGCCGTCATCAGGCTCCTTCGAACCAATCGTCCATCTTCAATCGTTGGAGCTCCTACGAACCCCCCCCAGCTCAATTTGTGCTGACGGCAAACAGATCGTCCGGCAGGTCTGCTGATGTCATCCGTACCTTGTAGTTTTCCAGCTCCGTGCGGAGGCGGTTGTTGGCGGTGAGCAGGTCTCGGTTTCGGGTCTCACACTGTTTCAGCTCCGTCTCTAACTCCACCTCATAGTCCCGACTCATCTGCTGGAACTCCTGTAGCTCTTGCTGGGCTTCCTCTGCACTGCTCTCACACACACGCACGCACACACACACGCAATGCTAGGTCATTTACACTTTGGGTTAAAAACACAATTCCAAACATCACAAAACTCTGTTGAAGAAGAAATCAGCGGAAGGCTCATGCTTGCTAGTCTGTGAGGCAGCTGGGAGACTGGAACTCCTCCACGCTGACCAGCAGACCCCCACAAATCATGGTTTTACCAGAACCTGTTACCGAGACGACCCAACACTCAACCAACTGTTGGTTTGTTCTTGTGTGTAAAAGATTAATTATCAGCAGCAGAAACACTCTAGCTGCAAAGAGCAATATATGTTTGTAGTCCAGCAGGAAGAGGTCATCTCCTGGTTCCTCCCCCAGCAGCCAATAGGATCGCTCCATGTGATTGTGGGTGAACCAGTAAATCAGCTCTGGTGAACAGAAGTTGATGATCTTCCAGGTTCAGTTCATCAAGATCATCTTCACTAATGAACCCTCTGATGATGCTGGAAGCCTGGATGCTACGGTTAGCAGTGCTAAGCTAACGTTGGTGTTTACTGGTGGATCTGATGTAGAACTGAACCTCCACCATCCACCGGTCTGGTGTTTACTGGTGGATCTGATGTAGAACTGAACCTCCACCATCCACCGGTCTGGTGTTTACTGGTGGATCTGATGTAGAACTGAACCTCCACCATCCACCGGTCTGGTGTTTACTGGTGGATCTGATGTAGAACTGAACCTCCACCATCCACCAGTCTGGTGTTTACTGGTGGATCTGATGTAGAACTGAACCTCCACCATCCACCGGTCTGGTGTTACTGGTGGATCTGATGTAGAACTGAACCTCCACCATCCACCAGTCTGGTGTTACTGGTGGATCTGATGTAGAACTGAACCTCCAACATCCACCAGTCTGGTGTTTACTGGTGGATCTGATGTAGAACTGAACCTCCAACATCCACCAGTCTGGTGTTTACTGGTGGATCTGATGTAGAACTGAACCTCCAACATTCACCAGTCTGGTGTTTACTGGTGGATCAGATGTAGAACTGAACCTCCAACATCCACCAGTCTGGTGTTTACTGGTGGATCTGATGTAGAACTGAACCTCCACCATCCACCAGTCTGGTGTTTACTGGTGGATCTGATGTAGAACTGAACCTGCTTATAGCTCCGGCTGCTGGGGACCACACATGATCTACCAGGAGAACTGATTTCTGGGTTTGAGGACTGGTTCCTGCTGCCCTCTACAGCGGCGTGGACCTGTGGCTCAGTGCTGTTACACTGATTGTTTAGAGGTGAACAAGGATCAGGACTGACAGGTCTCATGTGAAGATGGGGGTCAGACCTGTGCTGGTGCCCGGCAGCTTGCTCCTTCCAGAACTCCAGCTCTTCCTCTTGGGACCCGAAGGATGCGGGGTGTGGATCTCCCATCTCGGGCCCAGTCCCAGGCGAGAGCCCCCCAATAACCCAGATCCGGGGTCTGGGGTCAATCAGATCAAGGCACCGGGACGTGGTAGGACTCCCCTGAGGCTCATCAAGAACATGGATCAGTAAAGACCAGCATCAATGATGTCTGCATCTCAGTTATCAGGTAGGACAGCAAACCCCCTCCAGGAGTCTGATGACATTCAGCACATTTACAACACATCAGTGAAACCAGTTCATCTTCCAGTGAGAGAACTGGAACCACTGCTGGCGTCTGGTCAAACTGGTCAACGGGACCAGAAGCGGCCGGAAGTCACCGAAGATCACGGCTCGTGGGGTTCGGTGTGACTTACACCACGAGTTGATCTGTGAGTGACGGAACAACCCCGTGAACGGCTGGCTGTACTGGGAGAGTTCACCAGTTCACACACCAGTTCAGCCAAACTCACCAGCTCAGGAACTTTCCGCTGCTCGCTTCTTCGACGTGAACTCCTCCAGAAACATCGCGCGAAAAAGATTCAGCACCCGACGAAGTTTACCGGCTCCAACTTCAAGCGAAAACACTGGCGACTTCTCCGGAGTTTGACTCCACCGAGTTACAGCCGCCTCGAGGAGACGAGAAACAAAACACTCCGGGAGCCGCCGGCGGCAGGACCCAGCCGCCAATCAGCAGGACCCAGCCGCCAATCAGCAGGACCCAGCCGCCAATCAGCAGGACCCAGCCGCCAATCAGCAGGACCCAGCCGCCAATCAGCAGGACCCAGCCGCCAATCAGCAGGCAGACAGCGGGCTCGACGCGTTTCACTGTTGGGCAGCTGTGTGTCATTCAACTGCTGGTGGGCGGGGTCTAGATTGCTGTCCAATCAGAGAGGCCCAATGAGTCAGGAGGGTCGGAGCTTCATCTGCACAGTCTCGACGACGTTGGATTATCAACCGTTACAAGTAACGAGGTACTTTAGTAACGGAACACCTGGCGGTACTTTGAGTTTTTATACGCTTTGTGCTTCCCGTCTGCTCTGTTTACGCTGCTACATTTGTCACTCTACAGTCAAAAAACACAAGTGTGTCACATTCAGAGGAGGTCGAAGTACAGACAGTCATTACTCAAGAAGTACAAATACTCGTCAAAACAAAAGACGCTGGTCAAGTGGAAACTCCCAACTCTCTCTTTATTGGTCCTCATAACTGCAGGATTAAAAACAGACAAAAACGATACAAATGAGTACAGTGAGGTCATATAAAACCAAGTGTTCCATGGAAGACAAAAGAAGCAAGAAAATAGAATAAACAGGAGATCCTAAATTATGGGAGCAACAATAGAAACTTGTCAAAAAGGTAATAGTTGAGTGGAGTACACGCACCTGAGAAAGTCTAGAGAAGTACAGTAACAAAGTATTTGTACTTTCCATCTCTGATAATGTTGTGATAAGAAGCGCTATCTTGACCCTGAGCAATACTGTTTGCAGTAATAAATCAGCATAATCTACTAGCATATAGGTACTACTTCAGCGCTGACAGAGCCTGTAGCACACTGTCAGTGTCCTGTCGCGACAGGGATTGAAAGTATTTTTACTTTACAAGGGTATATGTAGTACTTCAGCCACTAGAGGTCAGACTAACCATAATAACTGTCATTCTTGGCATCTTTCAATGGCTCGTAAACAATTATTGAATTGATTTTATTTAACTTTGCTCAAAATGTTTCAAAATTATAAAACCAATCCGATAATGTCTCTTCCTATGAATTTTGTTCAGAGATGCACAGAACTCTGATGATTCTGGCTGATTATGATTCCACTCTTCCCTGATTGTGTGTCACAGAGACCAAAGACCCGAAGAGAGTCAGACAGCTACGGGTCAACGGAGAAGCTAGCAATGCTAACGTTAGCTCCTGTAGCTGAAGTGATCTATAAGACGGGGGTGTGATTTGTCCCAGTATGCCCTCGTGTGGACAGGACTGGAGCTAAGACGAGTCACGTTTGACACCAGCTGAATGTGCTTTATTGAGGTTTGGTGGTCAAAGTTCAAAGGTTTGGTAAAGGAGGGCGGGGTTTACAGCTTCCTGGACTCTGATAGGGAATATCTCTCCCTGTGGGTGGGGTCAGAGGTCACCCTGGTCAACCCTGTCCTTTCCAGAGGGATTAACCCGGTTTATCTGATCCTGGTTAATCCACACACACCATCACTGGAGCATGAAAGCCTTGTACACACACACACACACACACACACACACACGTCCTGGCACCATATTTTGGTTTCATAATTCATGTTTTTATCCTGGGACGTGATGTCACTGACCTGATTCCAGCTGTGTCACAAGCCTCCTGATGGTCTCACTTATTGTCTAAAGTGACACTTCACCCTAAAACTGTACTTCACCTCTCAAGTACTCACAAACAGACATTCAACAAAAAAGACGTTTCATTTGTGCTGCTGGTGGTTTCAGTTGAAGTGAGTCACCAAACTGGCCGTGGTCATTTCAAAATAAAAGTGCACCACAAATAGAGTTTGCAATATGGATCAATATTCACATTTTGCATCAATTTTTTGTCACTGATCGCTGGATCAATAGATTGCTACAGTCTCATGTACCATTACACCCAGGTGACCACCAGGGGGCCATAGTTGTTTACACCTCAAAAGATAAAGTGACCTAAAAAGAGCGGGAGAGGGAAGTTACGCTCTCTTTGCTTCTGTTTCCCACAACATGACACAGGTGGAAAGATATAAATCACATCAACCTGCAACGCTGCACAGACGCTTGCAGGATTACAGCTCTGTTACTCAAACAACCCGAGAGGTCGTAGAGGTCATGACACAAAGACAAATCCCAACAAAGTAGCAAAATAAAATAGTCGAGGTTGTCAGCAGGCTAAAGTAGACGTTGATACAACAGTGAACCGCAGTCTCAGGTTTTATTGTTGTTGTGATTTTGCACATACAGAAGTGTTCAGACTTCTACAGTGGTTAAGCCTGGTTCTCCCTGGCGACCCGACAGGCCAAACTGGTCATCTCTACCTGTAGAAGTACAACAGAGCGCTCAAGAATACTTCACCTCTGTCGTGTATATTCAGTATTCTCATTGCTTGGGTTCATCGTCTTCAGGCTGATTGCTGTACAGTTAAAATCTGAACACAAGAGAAAGACGGTGAGGTGTAACTACAGCGTGTAAGGTGGTAAGGTGTCTGGGCTGATGGCATCCTAGTGAACGTTTCAAGTATTAGAGGACAAATATCCTAACTTTACAGGTCAAACTAGGAGACAGAAGGAGGGACAACCTCTACAACAACACATCTGCATTTCAACATTTTTCAGGAAATTATTTAAATTATTGACAATTTGTTTTTTTATGGTCAGTTACATTTTAAGAAACCATGCCAACACTTCCCACCCATTGCCATTCTTTGTGCTAAGCTAACTAGCCTGGGTCTCAGCTCCTGGAGAAGCATCTCTGCCTTCTGGTCTGACTCTGGGGACGATGGACAGTGAGAGACTTCCCTGAGAGTGGGAGTGGTCCTGTAAAGTGATCCTTTTTCTAGGAAGAGTATCTGACCCTCCAAGTACTCACTAATAGGAGTCTTTGGCTCACTAGGCCGTTTTTTCCTTCCTGCATTTACTCCTGGAGGCTGATGGCTAAGAAAAGCTCGCCAGCCCAAAATCATCTGTTTACATATTTCCAGGAACACATCTGGCCCAGGCGGACGAGCTCAAGCGAGTTGGATCACGTGAATGTTCCAGCTGGTAGAGCAGAACCAGAAGGGTTCTAGAGAGTTCTGAGCTCCAATTAAAGTGTTGGTGGATCCCTGATCCTCGTCTGGATCAAGGAGACCTGGATTCTACCAGACCACCTGGAGAGGTGGTGACCAGACGTTTGTGGACAGTTCAGCTGCTGTTAGCATCAGTCTCTGTTAGCTTCAAGCTAAACATACGTGGCTGGATCTTCCTGCATCCTGGAGTCACTAAGAAGTGATGGAGGAGGAAGAAACATCTTAGTGAGCTGAGTACTCCTGGTAGTGAGTACTTGGAGGGTGAAATACTCTTTCTTAGGAACCTCTGATGTAGGAGCACATCATCTGCATAAAGTGTTTTAGATTTTTGAGCCTTGGCAGACATTCAGAGCTCCAGTCTGCTCCTGCCTTTGTTCTTCCAGGTCAGATTATCGGACCTTTGTAGGCTTCTTCTTACATCGGTGGATCTCACATTAACTCAGAAACTCCACTTATATTAGACACACACACACAGAAAACACACACAAGGGTTGGTGTAGCTCACAGACCAGAGTGAAGGCACAAGAGGTGGAGGAAGCAGAAACATGGAGCCCTTAGATCTGGTCTCAGAGGATTGACGGCACTGTAGACTCAGACCAACCCAGAACCACCAGCCTGAAAGCCGACCACGGGCCTGGTTCATCCGTCCCAAGCTTATTCCATATGTTTGGATGGAAGAATTTCATTTGTATGTCTCAATAATGTGTTCCAGAGACTCGGACACACGTGTTCATGCAGCGTGACAACCATCACTCACATGATGCTGCTGCAGATGAAGCTCAAACACCTGAATCCACACGTCCTCCTCATCCTCCTCCATCAGTTTTCCCTCTGGGACCGATGCTTTTTGCGGGCCATCCGGGCCTCTCGCATCTCTTCCAGGGTCTTTCGGGGGTCCATGACGAAGGCCAGCGCCACGGCGGCAGTGCCGTCGCCGTTCTGTCGTGAGAAGCAGAGGAAGGTGGCCCAGAGGAAGGCGCAGCAGCCCATGAAGGCCGTCCGCATGTACAGCGGCATCAGCACGAAGTTCAGAAACTGTGATGGGAGGAGAAACAGAGACATGAATGGGTTCTCAGCATGTGGCCGGGGGACCTCGGGGGGGTCCTTAGAGTGGCTCTTATCGTGGCATCCATCCATCCAACCATTTTCTACACTGCTTATTCATAAAGGGTTGACGGGGTGGAGCCTATCCCAGCTGACATTGGGTGAGAGGCGGGGTTCACCCTGAACGGGTCACCAGTCCATCTCAGGGCCATCAGGAGCAATCAGGGGTTCAGTATCTTGCTCAAGGACACTTGGACATGGTCACCGGGGGGGGGGATCGAACCTTTAGGAATTAGAAATATATTTGTTTGTCAGTTTCACTTTTTGTGTGCTAATTCCTTGAATGTTTTCTTTTTTTGTGATTCATTTTTTATTGTATTTTGTAATGAAACACAAAACCGTCGCTCATATGAACCAGGAGACGACAGGCAACAGTCGGCCACCACACTCACCCCCCCACAAAGACTCTCAGTCGCCACCAAGTCCTTCTTTAATGAATAGATGGAAAGACAACCAACGATTGGGGATGAAAGATGAGAGAGGAAAAAGTGAGTAAGCAACAAAGAGAGCGGAGCACGGCTGCTCTCCCAGCGTGCCGTCACCACGGGAGCGCCGCCCGCCTGCAGCAGGAGAGTCGGTGATCAAGTTCACCAGGCTCATCTGATGGCTGGGCATCGGCAGGCCAGCCTGTTCCTGCAACGTGTTCTGGATATTTCCTGCAAATTTTCAGGAAACTTCAAACTAGTTTACACACCTTTTTCCAATATTTTTGTGAAGAAATCATTTGAAGTTGTTGGGGAGATCTTTTTCATTGCTAAGAAAGAATTACCACCAAAAATAAAAACCAAACAAACGCTAAATTTTAAACAAGTTTGAGAATAAAAGCACTTGACAAAGTCCAATAAAATGCTTCAAAACTGACTGAAATGTATGTTTATACTTTTTTTATAAATGTACATTATTTTTTGATACTTTATTCAGTGCAGGTTTTGATTAAAACTGCAGTATTTTGGTTGAAGGAAACAGATTCACTCTCAGCTGTAACGTAGTAAAATTGTGTCATTTGTGACATGAAACAATCAAAATCATCCAAACGAAACTGACGTCATCCGTTTGTCCAGGAACAAAATCAAAGCAGACACAAGCGGCATCAGGAGTTGGCTCACCTGCATGAAGGGCCAGTACATGAGTCCAGTCTGGAAGGGAACACAGGACATGATGAGAGCTGAGTCAGCAGAATGTCCCCACAAGTCCATCTAACAGTGCAGCAAGGACACTCCAAGACACCTCTAAAGTACAAGATGGCTGACACGCCTGTGTGTGTCTGTAAAGAGCATCAGTGAAACAAGCTAACGTTAGCCTATGAAAAAGCTCCACCAGGGTCACATGACTTCAAGGTCACCACCACTAGGCTTCAGGGATCTTGTGTTTCCCCTGATGGCCTTTAATGACCTCCATGACCTCTGCAGGCTCCTCTAGACTCTTGTTAGCAACCCAGGTTTTTAAGACTCCACCACTCCAACATCCACCAGTCTGGTGTTTACTGGTGGATCTGATGTAGAACTGAACCTCCAACATCCACCGGTCTGGTGTTTACTGGTGGATCTGATGTAGAACTGAACCTCCAACATCCACCGGTCTGGTGTTTACTGGTGGATCTGATGTAGAACTGAACCTCCACCATCCACCAGTCTGGTGTTTACTGGTGGATCTGATGTAGAACTGAACCTCCACCATCCACCGGTCTGGTGTTTACTGGTGGATCTGATGTAGAACTGAACCTCCACCATCCACCGGTCTGGTGTTACTGGTGGATCTGATGTAGAACTGAACCTCCACCATCCACTGGTCTGGTGTTTACTGGTGGATCTGATGTAGAACTGAACCTCCAACATCCACCGGTCTGGTGTTTACTGGTGGATCTGATGTAGAACTGAACCTCCACCATCCACCGGTCTGGTGTTTACTGGTGGATCTGATGTAGAACTGAACCTCCAACATCCACCGGTCTGGTGTTTACTGGTGGATCTGATGTAGAACTGAACCTCCACCATCCACCGGTCTGGTGTTTACTGGTGGATCTGATGTAGAACTGAACCTCCACCATCCACCAGTCTGGTGTTTACTGGTGGATCTGATGTAGAACTGAACCTCCACCATCCACCAGTCTGGTGTTTACTGGTGGATCTGATGTAGAACTGAACCTTTTTACTTCTCCAGCTGCTGGGAGCCACAGACGGGGGAACCAGACTTTCAACAATGCAGATTTACTCCTCATCACTCTAAACTCTGTTTTTTGTGCCACAATCCCAGGCAGAAATGAGAGCTTCCTCATGGTCTCTGTGTGTTTTGCTGCCTTTGTCAACAACAGTGTGTAGCTGCTTGACATCTCACACCTTCAGTTGTGTGTTAGTAGAACTCAGGTTTTTACAGTTCAGTTCACCAATTTTCAGACAAGACGTCTGTACTTGGTGAGGCGGTGGCAGATCATCAGTGTCTGACTCTTAAACTTCAGGCTCCTCCCCCAAACTGTCAAGTCCGTCCATATTTACATTCAATTTGCTTCCTGTAGCTTTTGAAAAATTACTTGACTCCTTTACACCTGGCAGGACCTCACCTCACACACAGGATCATGCTGACTTCTCTAGCGTTGGCACGTGTCTGAGTCACCTGGCGTGCTCCCGCCGGCGAGCCTACTGCGCAGGAGCAGCCGTGGTGTAATCTGGGTTAATCTGGCTGTGAGCTCGCTGCAGCTTCCCCTGGAGGAGGGAAGGTGACTTTCCTACGTCCACGAGCCTAACTCACCTTCCAGGTGTTGAAGAACTTCTCCCTCCAGTCCTCTAAGATGTCCTCTTTACCCTCCAGGAAGCTCACACCTGCGGGTCCAAGCACAGGTGATTCAGTGACCTCATCATCAAATGAGTGAGCAACAATGCTGCCCTGTGTCTCTGGAGCTCAGAGAATAATCCACAACACCAAACACCTGTGTCGCCATTACAAACACGCAGTGGCGGCCTTCTGAAGATGTGAGCGTCACCTTCACGTCACATGACTGGCAGCCACACTCACCTGGAGGGTGTTACCTCCTCCTGAATCCTGTATTTGTCCTTTTGCTTTCCTTTGAAGCTTTTGTTTGAGTTTGGAATGAAAACAGCAAACATTTAAAACATAAAACTGCAGGAACTCACAAACTTACGGTGACGCTCTCTTACAGTCTCGTCCATCCTCCACAGAGCCAGACACAGGGACCCTCCCTCTTGGCTAGTTAGCTTAGCACAATGACTGGTAGTGGGTGGGAAGTGTTAGCATCAGCTAGCTCAGGTCACCAACTTTCTCTCACACCATCTTTAGCACAATCGACAAGTGGACGTGTTATAAACCCTGACCCTGTCAGGCTGTTGATTCTGTATGACGTCATTAATCAATAATCTGGTTGTCATCTGGTCCCCTTCACAGAGCAGTAACAGTGTTGGGGGTGCCTGGGTCCCTCCAGGAGCCGACCTCTGCCTGGTGTTCTTACCGGTGTAGAAGACACTGGTGGCCAGAGGCGACGCGAAGCTCTGGTCCAGCAGCAGTTTGCGGAACACCATCCCTGCGGACTTCCCGGGGAAGCGGCGCTCCAGCACCCGCAGCCAGAAGTAGTTGAAGTTGCCATGGAAACTGATGGCCACCACGGCCACGTTGCGGGTGTGTCTCCAGTCCAGGCGCTCCCTCTGCGCCAGCAGCTGGTGCACCAGGTCGCCGCCGGCGAACAGGCAGCCGTACAGGGTGACGTTGGCCAGCCAGGGGAAGCGCTTGGCGGCCTCCTTCAGCACCGCGCTCCTCATGGTCGGCCGAGGACGCGGGTCCGGCGGAGCTGCTGCGGGACTCACTTCGACTCAGGACGCGGCTGCGGCAGGCAGAGCAGGCCGGGAGGGGGGCCGGCGGGCCCGAGCCACGGGATCCATGCGCGTCGGTTAAGACGGGGGCGGCGGGGCGGTCAGGCGCTTCTACCGGCAGCCGCGGGACTATCACACATGATCCGACCGCCACAGGTACCGAGCACCGCCGGTGGTCACCGGGGCGCTGCCATGACACCGCGGCACCGCGGGAGAGAGGACTCCAATGATGACGAAGATGACGGTGAATCCCAGTAGCTTCGGTAGAAGCGCAGTACCGAGGACCCGGTGCCCCCCCCCCCCCCAGTAAATCCCGCGGCGGCGGGTCACGCGCTAATCTGCAGGATTGTCGCAGACGCGCGAGCGCTGCGTCACTGACACCAGCAGCGCATCTTCAGTTCATCTGAGGTCAGCAGAGGGGCGACCCTGGAGGACTCGGACCAGAGGGGCCCACACCCAGGAGGGCCCAGACACAGGAGGGCCCGGACAAGGGGGGCCCACACCCAGGAGGAACCCACCAGGGGGGCCCAGACCCAGGAGGACCCAGACTGAGGAGGGCGAGGACCCAGGAGGGCCCGGACCCAGGAGCAGGGCCCACGGGAACTGAATGAGCCACACCAACTGTGATCAGGAGGCTCCAGAGGTTCTGATCATGTGACTTGTAGATATTACCTGGGTCCAGGTAACTGGACTGAGGGAGACAGGCGACATTTGTAACTGATTCTACTGGAGTTCAAGAACCCACCCGGGCCTCCCAGCAGAACCATGGTTGCCGGGGGGCTGAGCCTCGGCCTGGCGGCCGTTGCTGGGCTAACAGTTTTTCATGAGTGTCTCGATGTTGTGACTGGCGGGGTTTCACCGATTCTCCTCATGAATCCTGAGGTTTTCACGCGTCAACAGGCAACAGGCTTTAGAACCCCGGAGAACCCAAGAACCACTTGGGATCGATGAGAACTGCCCAGAAATCGTTAATACATCCATCATCCCTCCCTCCATCATCCCTCCCTCCATCATCCCTCCCTCCATCATCCATCCATCATCCCTCCATCATCCATCCATCATCCCTCCATCCATCATCCCTCCATCATCCATCCATCATCCCTCCATCCATCATCCCTCATCATCCATCCATCATCCATCCATCCATCATCCCTCCCTCCATCATCCATCCATCCATCATCCCTCCATCATCCATCATCATCCCTCCATCATCCATCCATCATCCCTCCCTCCATCATTCATCCATCCATCATCCCTCCCTCCATCATCCATCCCTCCATCAATCATCCCTCCATCCATCCATCCATCCATCATCCCTCCATCCATCCATCCATCCATCTTCCCTCCCTCCATCATCCATCCCTCCATCATCCCTCAATCCATCCATCCCTCCATCTTCTCCCTCTCCTCCTGTTCAGGGTGGTGGGGGTGGAGCCTATCCCAGCAGCCTTCCCCCTGGACAGGTCACCAGTCCATGGCAGGGCCAACACATAGAGACAGACAACCATTGGCTCTCCCAGCCACGCCTACGGTCAATTTAGAGTCTGGATCAACCTGGTCCCTCTTGATGTCTTTGGACTGTGGAGGAAGCTGGAGTACCAGAGAGAACCCAGCAGGAACAGGGAGAACATGGAGACTCACCCAGAAAGACCCCGTGCTGCAGCCGGGGCTCCACCCACAACCTTCTTGCTGGGGGCCACAGGGAGGACCACTGCTCCACCCACAACCTTCTTGATGGGGGCCACGGTGAGGACCACCGCTCCACCGGACCACCGTATACATCGATCAGATATCGATTATCTTGGCTCAGCCAGACCTGCTGCACCACTGCGAGCCACTAGAGGGAGACGGAGTGCCACTTCCCATCAGTTTGAAGACTGAAATGAACAGAAAAGCGAACGAGGTCGGTGTTCCGGGTCGGATCCTTGACTCCAGACTTTGTGAAGATGACCTCAGGGTCTGCTTCCAGTCTCCGGGATAACAGAAGTGGTTTATTGTCTTAATTGTAGTTTGATTACCCCCCCCTTTTTTTTTTTTACCTTGAATTCTTGTTAATTTCATTGTGACATTTTCAGATGTTGTGTTTGTCATTTATTGGTTGTGTGCTGCTCCACCTCTCAGTGAACAACGGAAATTATTCAGGGAGACCGAAACCTCACCAAAATCATCAGTCGTCTTTTCGAGTACATTTTTAAAGGTTTAAAGGGTTTAATATTCAATCGTTATTATTCATTTACTTGTTTGTTTATTCATCAGCTGGCGGGCCACATCCGGCCCCCGGACCCATGTAGACCACCTCACTCAGCGTTCTCAATACATTAAAAACTACAAAAGAGGATCTCAAATAAACAAGACTTGGACTCGCGTCAACTTACGTCATCAGATCGCCAGGAGAAATTCAAGGGCTAAATATGATTTCATTGGCTGGACTCCCTGTCAATCAAAACGAACTCGTCTGTGATTGGCTGCGGAGCCTAAAACTCGAAAGTGTCATTTTTGGACTTGAGGCAAAACTTGAGTGCGTCGCGCGGCGCTTCGAGCGGTTTCACGACGTCTGGCTGCGGAATGTCGTCCCGAGGCGAGTGAGGCGGGCACCGGAGGAGTTTCCTCTCTCAGCCGCGGAGGCTTTTCGCGTCGCAGGTCTGTAGTTGCTGCTACTGTTCTTGTGACTAGCGGCTAATGCTAATGAGCGTGTTCCAAGTGTCATTGTCTTTCGGCCGGAACGCAACTTTCCTCCTGTCCAAACCGACGCTGTTACCGGGGATTCGTGATCTCTGTCCCGCTACCACAGGCTAGAAGTCGGCCGGTTATCGAGCCCTCGCTCATCATTTACAGCCGGCAGCGGAAACTTTCCTGCTAGTTCGCCCACCAGCATCACTTTTTTTATCACGACCCACCGAACTTCTCTTCAAATTGATGTTTGGGCCATAAAGACGTCACTGGTTGCGTTTCTGTGCCGAACCAGCAGTCACGTGTCAGACCCGCCGGTGGCGAGGCCGGGGTCCGCTGCTGTGTGAGGGAGGTGAACGGTGGTCCGTCCGCGACCGCGGGAGCGTTCGATAATCCAGACTGGAGCTGCTGGGGAGCCTGGGGTGAGAGTTGAGACCAGTGGCCGGTCGTGGGTCCGGGGGGTACTTGGTGAAAATAAGCAGAAATCCGGAAGTCGCTGCGAGCCAGCGCAGACATGTCTGCTGCTCGAATAATAACAGAAATGTGGCTTTGCTCTCGAGTTCCTTCCATAACTTTGCTGTTAGTCACAGCACGAGGAGCCCCAGGCGTCAGAGGACTACAAACATGTCATCTTGGCTCCAGCACTGATAGTCTGGGTGTGCATGGGTCGCTAAAAAGGCAGCAGGCATTCCTGCTCCTCACCCCGGAGGAGGCTTGGCTCTCTTGTCATGACTCGCTTGTGTCTGGCAGGATCCCGGCGGGAGCAGCAGGTCGTCTTCCCATGCAGGTTGACCTACATTCTCAGAGAGCAGGATTCTCTCGCTGCCTGTTCACTCCATGATCACACAGGAACACGAGGCGAGGGGGAGGACACCGTGAGCTCGCCTACTTGGGATCACGTGGTTCTGGCGCGGGAGCCCCATCGGCTGGACGCCTGCTAGCCAGAACAGACTTTCAGTAGATTCTGGAGAGAACGAGGGATTTTACAGGTTTACAGCGACAAACTAGAGGTGTGATCAGGGTAGTTGTCAGTGGACTGATGGTGAGAAGGTGGATGGGTGGTGGTGTGATGTCATCGCGAGTACGTGCCTGCATGACCCTGCAGCTCTGTGTATAGGTTGGTGGATGCTGCCCCCCCACTAATGCATCCAACAGTTCCCATCTCATTTGGTGGTGGAGACTTTCCTGGCTCCACCTGCAGGGAGCTGCATGGCAGGGAGGAGATGCTGCTCCATCCACGGCCCCTCAACTCCACAGCTGCTGGTCTTGGTCTCAGTCTTTTGTTTTACTTGATAAACAATTTTAGTGCTTTTTTTTTTTTGGCCCACGAATAAATTTTGCAGATTTTTTTTCCCTGCATAAAAATTAATTGGTGACGCCAAAATCACCCTTTGGAAGGAGCCTTGTAAGTCGATGTTCCTGTTGACTCTGAGCCTCCACAACAATCACAACATTTCAGAAATTAATGACTCTGAATTTTGTTGCAACTCAACAAGCGACTCTGGTTTGAGGCAAACAGCTTGATGTGACGCTCACAGTGCCGACGTGTGTTTGGGTCTGCAGCTGTGTGAGGCTCCAGCTTCTGAGGGAAAGCCACCTGCCCGGATGAACCAACTGAGAGTCACAGACAGGTGAAGGTGAATTGAAGGGGAGGGCGTTCCTACTCTTGTCGCATGTAAAGACAGCCCCATCGAAGTGATGAGGCCCCGGTAGCAACTTCCTCTGCAGCTGCTGTTAAGGAAGCGAGGCGACCGCAGCAGAGACGGTTCTACTTTCACAAACGCCAGTGGAGGATCGACGTTGTTCATCTGCTGTCTCACAGGAGGCTCTTTTAGTCAGACGAGCCTGAGGTGAACAGCTCAGACTGGTGTCACCGCTCGGTGGATGGCAGCCGCGTAGCTTCAGGTATTTCCTATTTTCATCGACCATTTTACCTGCTAATCTCCTAGTCAGAGCTGCAGCAGTTCAGTGGGAAGAAAGCGAGCCATCAGCCATGGTCACAGGAAGCAGGAGGTTCTTCAGCTCGAGCTGCGCTTCCCTGTGTCACTCTAGATACACCAGGCCTGTTTGATTGTGTGGTGGACCACAATGAACAGCTGTTCCTCAGAATCCTTTCTTCTCATTGTTCGTATCCACACCTGAAACCTCCATGTCTGCATCCATGATGATACAGATGGAAGAAGCCCTGTCAAATACCCAGAGACATGATGAAAGAGCTCTGATGTCAAAAGGCACTGCCAGCCATGTTTAAAGACCATCGAGAGCCGTGATTGTTGGCTGTGGTCACGCTCAGCTCACACAGGACCAGGATATTTCTGGTCTAAAGCCCAAGATGCATCCTGAGGAACGATCAATTGACCAATGAAGCAGCCATGAAGTCAATGGTTTTGCTTTGAAAGTGAGTGAAAAGACCGAGGATGGACCTGCTGCTGAGTGGAGTCTGAGTCCAGCCTGGAGACGTGTCGGCTGCTGCTAGGAAGTGGTTTTCATGTTGACACACATCCTCTGTGAAACTGCTCGCTGGCTTCGACTTGTCGTTTGCGCAGGGTGATCATTTTGGCAACACGTACTGATCTGTAGAGTCCACTCAGGACTGGACTGTTGGCCTGTAATTTGATGAGGTTGAGTTTAAGTCAACCAATGAGAATCCTGCTGCTTTCTCCTGAAATTTACTGATACGATTAAAAGCTGGAAGCCTGAATCTGAGACCCAGGCTAGTTAGCTTAGCCCAATGGCTGGTAGTGGGTGGGAAATGTTAGCATCAGCGAGCTCAGGTCCAGGATGCTGGTTAGCTTAACACAATGGCTGGAAGTGGCTGGGAAGTGTTAGCATCAGCTAGCTCAGGTCCAGGCTAGTTAGCTTAGCCCAATGGCTGGTAGTGGCTGGGAAGTGTTAGCATCAGCTAGCTCAGGTCCAGGCTAGTTAGCTTAGCCCAATGGCTGGTAGTGGCTGGGAAGTGTTAGCATCAGCTAGCTCAGGTCCAGGCTAGTTAGCTTAGCCCAATGGCTGGTAGTGGGTGGGCAGTGTTAGCATCACCTCGCTCAGGTCCAGGCTAGTTAGCTTAGCCCAATGGCTGGTAGTGGCTGGGAAATGTTAGCATCAGCGAGCTCAGGTCCAGGATGCTGGTTAGCTTAACACAATGGCTGGAAGTGGCTGGGAAGTGTTAGCATCAGCTAGCTCAGGTCCAGGCTAGTTAGCTTAGCCCAATGGCTGGTAGTGGCTGGGAAGTGTTAGCATCAGCTAGCTCAGGTCCAGGCTAGTTAGCTTAGCCCAATGGCTGGTAGTGGCTGGGAAGTGTTAGCATCAGCTAGCTCAGGTCCAGGCTAGTTAGCTTAGCCCAATGGCTGGTAGTGGGTGGGCAGTGTTAGCATCACCTCGCTCAGGTCCAGGCTAGTTAGCTTAGCCCAATGGCTGGTAGTGGCTGGGAAGTGTTAGCATCAGCTAGCTCAGGTCCAAGCTAGTTAGCTTAGCCCAATGGCTGGTAGTGGGTGGAAGTGTTAGCATCAGCTAGCTCAGGTCCAGAATAGTTAGCTTAGCCCAATGGCTGGTAGTGGGTGGAAGTGTTAGCATCAGCTAGCTCAGGTCCAGGATAGTTAGCTTAGCCCAATGGCTGGTAGTGGGTGGGAAGTGTTAGCATCAGCTAGCTCAGGTCCAGGATGCTGGTGTGTCCAGCAGGAATCCTCCTCCTCATCATCATCAGTAGCAGCAGTCGCTCTTCTAGTCCTCCACAAACGTTTGGTTCTGTTGACCCAAGTTCCAGTGGAGCTTTGGAGGTGCTGCGTCAAATCACTGCTCCCAGTCAGGAAAGTAGTTCCGGCTACGTGTCTGATTCTACCACTACAACGTCTCCTCATTTTACACTGGTATTCACCACCAAGGTTACCACAACAAATTTGGGTTCCTGCTTTTCATTGTTGAGGATTTGCTGCACGTTTTTATCCAGGGAACCAGAAAACAGCGGTAAATGTCTTGGGGGTTCTGACTGTCATGATCACTTCAGCTGCAGGAAGCTGTGTTGGAGTGTATTTCCCCACCTCCTCCTCTGATCACTTGAGTACATCATTTGTGGATTCATAGATGCAACAGTTCTAAATGTCTTGGATTCTGATTTTAAAGACGTCATAGTCACGGGTGAAGAAGATCCTCATCCCAGAGTGCAGGATCCACATTTTTAATTGTTGTCTAGAATTTAACAAATTTTTGTTCATTGTTGAGCAACAAAACTTGAGATTAGTTGGACATTTGTGATGGAAAACACTCCAGAATGGGTTTGACTTTCATGAGGACTTTAAAATGAGGCTCTCAGAACACACTGGCGCTGTTTGTTGTTGGTCAGCGACTGATCTCTGGAGTTCTGCTTTCACATTAACAGTTTGTTCCCGGTGTTCTTGTGTGCAGCAGGAGGAGGGAGGATGTCTGTGGAGGTGGACGTGTTGCTGCAGGAGGCAAAGGAAAGCATCGAAGCAGCTCAGAACTATCGCAGTGAACTCCAGCAGCGGCTGCATGGCCTCAACCAGGCCCGCAAACAGGTACCACATCCTGCTAAGCCTCCACACAGGTTTAAATAAAGTGGGGAGCCAGGAGGGGAACTCACAGCTTTACCTGGAACACACACATATGACAAGTATCATGTGGAACACTGCAGCTGTGTGGACACACATCAGATGGTAGAGCAGCAGCAAGAGTCCTCAAACCCAGAAATCAGTTTCCCAGTAGAACATCTGGTTCCCCCGTCTGTGGCTCCCAGCAGCTGGAGATATCAGCAGGTTCAGGTCTACATCAGATCCACCAGTAAACACCAGACTGGTGGATGGTGGAGGTTCAGTTCTACATCAGATCCACCAGTAAACACCAGACCGGTGGATGGTGGAGGTTCAGTTCTACATCAGATCCACCAGTACACAAGACTGGTGGATGGTGGAGGTTCAGGTCTACATCAGATCCACCAGTAAACACCAGACTGGTGGATGGTGGAGGTTCAGTTCTACATCAGATCCACCAGTAAACACCAGACTGGTGGATGGTGGAGGTTCAGGTCTACATCAGATCCACCAGTAAACACCAGACTGGTGGATGGTGGAGGTTCAGTTCTACATCAGATCCACCAGTAAACACCAGACCGGTGGATGGTGGAGGTTCAGTTCTACATCAGATCCACCAGTAACACAAGACTGGTGGATGGTGGAGGTTCAGGTCTACATCAGATCCACCAGTAAACACCAGACTGGTGGATGGTGGAGGTTCAGTTCTACATCAGATCCACCAGTAAACACTAGACCGGTGGATGGTGGAGGTTCAGTTCTACATCAGATCCACCAGTAAACACCAGACCGGTGGATGGTGGAGGTTCAGTTCTACATCAGATCCACCAGTAAACACCAGACCGGTGGATGGTGGAGGTTCAGTTCTACGTCAGATCCACCAGTAAACACCAGACCGGTGGATGGTGGAGGTTCAGTTCTACAACAGATCCACCAGTAACACCAGACTGGTGGATGGTGGAGGTTCAGTTCTACATCAGATCCACCAGTAAACACCAACGTTAGCTTAGCACTGCTACCGTAGCATCCAGGCTTCCAGCATCATCAGAGGGTTCATTAGTGAAGATGATCTTGATGAACTGAACCTGGAAGATCATCAACTTCTGTTCCCCACAGAGAACAGCAGGTCATCTGTTCAGACCAGCCTCGGGTCGTTCAGTGCCTGAGGTGAAGGCGGGAGGTTCAGTTTGGTCCTCCTGAGGTGCTGCCGACTGTGCATGTCAAGTGTGTTTATCTGCTGACTCGGAACAATCCCAGGAGACCGTGTTCTCTCTTCCTTCCTGCTGCTGTCCAGCTGCTCGCCGTCAACAATGCTGCTATTTCCTGTCGCGACACCAAGAAGACATGAAGGAGGCCAGATTCTTGTCCAGTCATTTTCCAATCATGACTGTAGAAGTGAAAGAAGTCGGAGGTGTAGCGGAGCCGTTTGTCCTCCTCCACGGTTGCTGTGATGGAGTGAACCACAGCTTGCTTGAACCGCCCGGGTCGTCTTATGTGCAAACGCCACTCTCGTCTTGTAGAACTCGTGACGTCCTGGTTGGTCTTTAAAACCAAAATGCAGCCAAATGTCTTCTATCTCAGCTACAGGTGGCGTCAGATCTCGTCCGCCACGACAGTCGGTCCTCTGACTGAAATGGTGGAGACGCCGGCCGAGCAGCAGCAAGCTGACTCGAGGCTGGAATGTCCTCGCAGTGTCATGGAAACTGTGGCGGCGTGAGTGGCTTGACTGCTCGGCTCTACTTTAAATCTTTACAGCTGCAGTGAGACTGGACCCTAAGACATTCCCAGCATATAGAATCAGTTTCCTACAGTCTTTCTAAAAGGGTGTGACTCACATTCTGAAGGGTTGGCGTGTGGAGCACCCATCTGTGACCCCCCCCGCCCCCCCGCCCAGCTGCTCCGGCCAACATGATCTCAGATCAGAGTCCTGAGGGGATGCCTTTTCCATAACCTTCTTTCCCACAGAAGAGATGGGCTGCACACACACACACACACACACACACACACACACACACACACACACACACACACACACACACACACACACACACACACACACACACACAACTAGCTTAATAATAACTACTATTCTGTTCACCCAAAAATATTGATAATTGCCTTTCTGTGTCACGCTGATAGTCATCAGGAAATGATGTGTTGTCTCCAACGGGAAATGTCCTGTTTTACAGCCACCCGACACACACACACACACACACACACACACACACACACACACACACACACACACACACACACACACACACTCTGTTTTTCATTCTCAGGCTTTGTCTCTGCATTATCAGTGCGCAGTTGTCAATGTATCTTCCGTTTCCTGCTCTATCTCTATACACATTGTGAAGTGTGTGTGTGTGTGTGTGTGTGTGTGTGTGTGTGTGTGTGTGTGTGTGTGTGTGTGTGTGTGTGTGTGTGTGTGTGTGTGTGTGTGTGTGTGTGTGTTGGGGGAACAGAAACAGGAGTGCCTATGACAAACCAGTGAGCTTCCAGATGAGCTGCTGGTCTTAAAGATGGTGGTGATGAGCATTAGCATTAGCATTAGCATTAGCATATTCTGTGTCTGCCTCTTATTTGGTGAAAAAGTCATCCTGCAATTCTTGTGTGTGAAGTTGTGACTGCAGCATAAAACAAATGGCCTCAAGAGCACAGCTGCTTGTTACCAAGGGGAACCTGCAGTTTAACAACTGTACTTCTCAACTCAAACCCACAAATCTAAATTAGCATCAAACAATACAACAGCAAACACACTGTTTTCAAAATAACAATATTTTACTAAATGAAAGAGCAATAACAAGAAATATTTTCCTTAGCCAGACATTCGCGCACTGATCAAATTAATCTACTTGGGACTGCAGAGGGTCCAGGACTGTAGAGGGTCCAGGACTGTAGAGGGTCCAGGACTGTAGAGGGTCCAGGACCGTGTCCTGCAGCCAGGAGCAACTGAGGCAGCAGCTCAAGACAGTCGTGATTGATCCATCAAAATGATGTCGCAGGAACCAAATCATGATGCTGACCCTACGAAGCAGGAAGTGATGCTTCATGTCTTCCCTGGAGACCACAAGCACACAGATTTGAAGAGCTGCTCCATCAGCTGCAAGTGTTGCTGGAGCTCTTTGACCTCCTCAAGTGTTCTTTCACTCTCAAGCAGCCCAGACGTTGGTGAGCTTGTGCCACAAACCCACTTTGATCAGTAGGTCTGAGGCAGACGTGAGTTTTCTTGGATAAAAGCAGAAAGAAAAGCCAAGTGCAGTTATGGTTTGCTCATCTTTTTACCCCCCCCCCCCCCCTCCTCTGGCGTCCTCAGGTCAGGGGCAGCTCAGGTCAGGCCCGCGAGGCCCTCCGGAGACACTTTGCAGAGCTGGAGGCGGCAACAAGTCGGCTGTTGACGGAGCGACTGACCGCGCTGCTGGCCGAGGTGGACAGCATCGAGGCGGACAGCATCAAACCGCTGGATGACTGCCAGAGTGTCATTGAGCACGGCGTGGGCCAGGCTGACGAGCTGCTGAGAGAGGGTGAGAGAAACGGAGCCCTACGCCTCTCTGTATCAAACTCGCCTTCCAAATGTTTCCGTTTGTCCAAATACCTCATCGTCGCTGTCGGTGCGCCCACCTGGGGGCGGCGTTTATCGTCCCGATGCTGTCTGACAGAGGCACTTTGTTTCTGCATGGTCGGATCCAACCTGAATTCAAAGGCGTGAATTTGTGGCTCATGTCACAAATCTGATATTTACCTTGTTACCTTGGATACGTAGGACTTCACATGGTGTCTGACGCCCTGATTGTCCTCCGTGGTCGTCTGTGTCTCTGCAGGGGAAGCAGCTCTGCGTTGTGGTCTTGGGGAAAAGGAAGACAAACTGGGCAGTTTCACCAAGAAGGCCATGCACATCCAGCTGGACAGGTAGGACGCCGCCGCGCTGCGTCCTTTAGACAACAAATCACCTGGACACAACCTTTGGTAACTTGAGTGTCTTCCAGCCTCCCGGAGGTCCCGGCGCTGGTGGACGTGCCGTGTGTCTCTGCCCAGCTGGACGACTCCTTGCTGGGGTTGCTGAGGGACAAGGTGTCCCGCCACGGCTCCGTCTCCTCCCACCCACCTGTCCTGATAGACGAGCTGCAGGAGAGACCTGGCAGCATCCTGGTCCGCTGGTGTAAGGTCAGCAGGGGTGAAGCTTAAACACTCACATCTGAGCCACGATGCTGATGGTGTATGAAGTATTTGTTTCATGTCTTCATCAGGTGGATGAAGACTTTGCAGCTGCAGATTATCGGCTGCAGTACCGGCGCTCTGGCAGCGGGGGGAGCCATTATGAGGACACCTACATCGGGCGGGAATGTGAGTTCCTGGTTCTCCACCTGGACCCTCACATCGATTACCTGTTCAGGGTCTGTGCCCGTGGGGAGGGTCGCACCGAGTGGAGCCCCTGGAGCATCCCGCAGACAGGATACACAACGATGGCGCCGCACGGTAGGCTCCGCCTCCAGACATGCTCAAACCATCTGAACGCCATCCAACCATCCAAAGATGTGTGGAAGAGTGTGTTTTCCTTCTTCGTCCAGAGTGGTGTCCCGGCACAGACGGCTACATCCTGAGCAGCAGGAAAAACATTGCGCTGCGCAATGACTCCACCCCCTCACACGGCGCTGTCCTCTACTCGAACGCACCCACGTACTTTTGTGGCCAGACGCTGACCTTCAAGTATGCAAACACACAACACACACACACGATTGCTGCAACAAAACGAGTGTGTCACGAGTGGCAAAAACTCCTTGTTTAGGTCTCGGCCGTGACCAGTGACATCACGACCCCATCGCCTTCTCCTCAAACACTCAAGACTAAAGGTTAAAGTTAGCGAGCAGACGCAAAAAGAACCTGGTGGTCATCAACTGAAAAGGTCGAAACGAGTCAGCAAAGACAAGGAGCTGCAGCGGAAGCAACTTCTGCTGCCAAACACCGTCAGAAGGTGTTAATATGACTGACAGATCCCTGGTGCAGGGGATTTCACAATAAAAGCACCAGGATCCTCTATCTGACGTCAGTGAATACATAAAACAAATAGCTGAGTTGATCATGTCCAGAGGTTGATAAAGTACCACATTAATAGAGCACATCAGGAGAGCTGCCACCTGTGATGCAAGTTAGGAAGTGAGGCAAACTCAAGCCTGAGAGACGTGACGGTGAGGGAAGGAATCCAGAAGGGCTGAATGAAGTCTTCAGCTGAAGAACCACGCACATTCCAGCATTTCTCATTCCAGGTTTTCTCTCAAGGAAAATAAGACTTCTGACCCTCTGAACATTTGAGCAGCAGATTTACAGGATTTCAACCTTTTAACTAGAAAATCTGAGTCATCAATCATTTCCTGCTGATGGTTCATCCTGTAAACTGATGGTGACGCTGTCTCCTATCATCCTGGTGCCAAGGATCCTGGCGGCGGGTCAGATGGACCGACAGGACAGTCTAGGTGTGTGTGTGAACAGCGCCGGAGAGGCGGAGTCACTCCAGAGGGACCAGGCTGTCTGCATCTCCACCAGCGGTACGACGACGCTCGCACGGCTGCAGCTGATTGGTTGCTAACGACCAGATGTTTAGAATTTGTTGCTCCCGTGGACCCACGTGAGTGTCGTGTGTCTCCACCAGGCGCTGTGTTTGTTAATGGCAAAGAGATGACCAACCAGCTGCCCGCCATCACCGTGGGTTCGGCCGTCACCTTCGACATGGAGGTGGTCAACCTGTTTCCTGTCAGCAACAACAACCTGAGCGAGGGCGGCAGCTTCAAGCTGCGGGTGACCATCGGCTCCGGTAACCGGGAGGTGGTGTTTGACTGGCTGGTGGACCAGGCGGTTGACTGCCTCTTCTTCGGCTGCTCCTTCGCCCACTCAGGCTGGAAAGTGCTCGTGTTTTAGCGCCGCTGCTGTTCTTCTTCTGTTGTCTTTCCTCATAAGTGGCGCAGGACTGCGAGCACCTCAGCGTTTCCTCCTCTAATCATCAGTTTCTTCACAGCAGCAGGAATCCCTCCTGAACCTGGAATCCAGTCGTGGAGTTTCCCACATGTGGAAACTGTGACGGGCCTGTCAGATCGGGGCCCCTCCATCCTCCTCTCACTATGTTCTCAGTCATCAAAGCGTCCATTAAATCACGAAACCCTCAGTTTAGTCTCGCAGGCAGGAAGTGAACCCTGACAGAAACTCCTCCTCTTCTTCCTGCATCTGAACTTTTCTCAGCCTGATGATTGACAGGTACACGCTAGATGTCGGGGGACGAGTTGCAGCCATCAGGCGGCTCTTCCTGTCTGTAAGGCGACATTGAGGGTTAAAAAGTCCTTTAGTTTGTGAGACCCTTTGACAAATGAGGCCACGTGGCCTCCGTTAAGTTGCTTCATTTGATTGATGAAATCTGATGTTCATGTTGTTCCACAGGGAACATTTGAAGGAACGTGCAAGAACGTTCAAGGAGTCAGCCACATTTAAAGATATACTTCAACCAGGAAGTGTATTTCACCCTCCAAGTACTCACTACCAGGAGTAGTCAGCTCACTCAGGTGTTCATCACTTCCCAGTGACTCCAGGATGCAGGAGGAACCAGCCACGTATGTTTAGCTTGAAGCTAACAGAGACTGATGCTAACAGCAGCTGAACTGTCCAAACTCACTCAGAAGTCATGCAGTGGGGAACAATGACTTTGTGAGTACTTGAAAGGCAAAATACACTTTTTGGATGAAGTATCACTTGAAGTACAATCAAACATGTTTTAGTTTTGCTTATTTAATAAAAATGACCGACAGGTGAGGCGGCGAGATTGAGTCTAGTCTGAGCTTTCACATCGAAACGGGTTCACATGCAGACACGCCCCCACCGACTCACCCGCCGTCCCGGCCCCCCGTTCGCTCCGACTTCTTCGCAGTTCTGTCTTCCAGTTTCAACATGAAGCCGGACCAACTGAGAAACTACATTTGTACTTCTGAGGAGTGGAGGTGGAAATGTGCTCACAGAAGTCAAAGAGTTAAAAATGTAGCGCTGGTGAACGTGTCAGCTCAGGTCCGAGGAAGTCATGTGACCTGCTGACTCCCCGCGGCTGACCTGGTCCAGGTCTTCCTCCCGGAGCCACACCGGACTGTTGTTACTTCTGGACCTTCAGTCGGTTCTGTATTGTTTACAGCTTTGTTTCTTTAGATGGCACCTCGCCGCCAGGGGGAGGAGCTTAGTTGAGCTTTCCACTGTCTCACAACCAGGTTTTTGCTCTTGTTGTAGTTGGAAAGACGCCTCCTAGGAAGGTTTGCCAGACATACATGTTGCTACACACTGTGAATGTTGCTGCCGCCGTCATTTTCTCCGCCCACCTCGCCTCTTCTTGGCGTCTGGAAGTGAAACACGCCCACTTTTGGGGCAAGTCTCTTATTTCCCAATGTCCCCAGACTCGGATTAGAAGACACCCACGCTAGTTAGTTTAGCACAATGAGTGGTAGTTGGTGGAAAGGGTTAGCACAACTCAGAAGTCGGCTCGTCTAAGCTAGCGAGCGTGGCTCTCAGGAGGGAGGGGCTATAGATACTCCTCCTAATAATGGGCGTGTTCTTCAACATTTGTAATTCTGAGTTGCTTAAGTACCCCAGGTTCTAAACACCTGAAATTTGGGGAATTGGTTTTTTTCTTGAAATGTGAACCAATTTGAAAAATAACTTTCTGCCAAAACACAAAGCTCAGCTTCGCGTTTCTTTAAATATTTGAATTCTCTTTCCAAACTGTTGTTTTCAGGCTGACCTTTTTATTGTCACTTCGTAATCTAAACGTCTTTCTTTGTGTTGTGATGTGACACAGAAGTCTTCGTCTCCGGGTGGCAGACAGTGTTGACTCAGGATGTATCTTTTACATCATTTTTCTGGAAGCGATGGCTCCTCCCATCATGGATCCGTCCCAGTGTCAAATGCTTCTGAGTTCTTCTGTTACGTTGCTGTCAGACATCTGAGAGTCTCTGAAGAACATTGGCACATTTGTGATTTTATTAGAAAAGTTTTGCATCGTCACATTTTCCTGTTTGTGTGACGTTGATGGACGTCAGATGTTTTGAACATTTGACGCTCTGGACATCTGTGTGCGTCTGCGGACCTGTTGGGTCTCTTTGGAAGACGGAGGGACGATGGAACTGTCCAGTCTAAGGTACAAACTTCCTGAAGCCAGCAAACAACCTCGCCATCTTCCTTCTGCTTGGAAGAGCAAAAAATTAACCAGAAAAACTGTTTTTTTGAAAAGTTGACCGTGAACACAGTGACATCTGCTGGCCAAATAGTGTACTGCATCCGTTTTCCAAACTATCATGGTTTTGTTCAATAAAAGGTCACATGACAAGGACGATTTTTGTGAAGTGAATATTTGAGGTTCCCACATGCGAGCCTCAGACCCACTTTAAAAAATACCAAGGTAATTTTGTGTGTGGTTGGGTTTGTTGTTAGTAACTTATCTTAAATTTTAGTTTAGCATTCAAAGTAATTTAATTTTAGCCAAGATGTTTAAACCCCACTATGTAAATTAACTTTGTAACTTGCTTTCCTGACTAGACTATTTCAGAAACATGTAAATAGCAAGACAAAAAGATGAAGACAAAACCAAAGTTCAAATCATGTGACAGCTGCCATCAGAGCGTCTGACGCCGTCAAGGAAACCAACCTGTTGTTCTTCTGTTGCTCTAAACTAAAAATGTTCATCTTAAGGCGCACTAAGCTTGAGGTTTGCTATTTACCACGAACGTCGGTGACGTCAGGCAACAACTGCCTGCACCTTTGTTTTTCTAGTGTTTGAAATGTTGAATATTTCTGACCACTAGAGGGCATCAGACCTCAGGCCACCAGCGCTGACTATGCAGTAGTGTACATAGAAGACAAAAATCAAGAACTCAGAACAAACCTGAGGGATGGCAGGTGAGTCTTCGACTCGAGGGTCGCTGGTTTGATCCTCACCGCCCCGGTAACGGTGGGCAAGATGCTGAACCCCTGATCGGCACCAGGTGAGTGAGTAGTAAGATGTTCACAAAGTGAGGCCAGCTACCATCACACCCTCCTGTTCACGAACAGGTGAGACCGCTGAAGAACGACCAGGCAGGCGGCAACAGTACAAAATTGTTCCTTTAATAGAAAACCAATCAAAGGTCAAAAGGTCAAGCTGGTCTTACATTATTGTGGAAGGAGAGTCGTTGGCTCCAGCTTGTGCAAAATGCTGCTATCTTTGTGTGAAAAGAAAACAAATACTTCCTTAAACTGAAAAGTGCTCTCAGACGGCTCCCCAGGGTCACATGACCTGAATGGTGGCGAGCTTCAGGATGAGCAGTTCTAGGTTTCCAGAGCCTCTCTCACCTGCAGCCTGATTCTTGTCTGACTGACTAGAAACGGTGAATTCACCCGAGTGGCGAATTTTTCCTGTACACGAAGGAACTGTTGAAGCTAATTCACTGTTGGCCATTTATACAGAGGAGGCGGAGCCACAAACCTGCTGAGGAACAAATTCAGGAGCTCACCTGATCAGGAGTGACTTCAGCCATGTTGGTTAGGAGAATTTGATTGGGACCACCTTTGCAACCATAGATGGATTTCTCAGAATTGGAGTGTTGCCATGGAAACAGTAAGGTAGTCAGGGTGGGTCCACCTCAGTTGTCTGATCCATTTAATTGACAGGAAGGAAACATTCCTCCTGGAGAGCTCAAGAGTCAGGATGAATAAAAGCAGCAATTTCTCACATGACAGAAACTGAAACCGCCACCAGGATCGAGGCTCACGGGTCTGAGACCAGCCAGGACTCAACCTTCAACCTCAGCCAGACTGGATCAGCGTTCCGGGCTCAGCTGAGCAGCACCAGAGGAAAACAGTTACTTTGAAAAGAGCAATATTGCACGCCGGCGTTGGCAGTGGCTGGAGGAAGAGCGATCTAGCACCAGTGAGGGGACGTCCTGCAGTGGTCCAGTGGAGAGTCCTGGTCCTGGACGAGCCCCCAGGACAAGACACTGTGCTGTGACTGGTGTTGAAGACGATCGATAATGTCTAGCACCAGTGACTCCAGTTCATGCATCACGAGGACTGTGGCAGGTCCGTGAAGACTCTGGTCCGGTTCAGACGTGGCGTTAACGAGCATGTGGGGATCCATCTGATCCCTCAGACCACATCTGGAGGCGGTCCGGACCCCACTGAAGGACCACTAAGGTCCTCAAGGACTCACTCAATTATTGGATGTTCAACAGCTCAACGTCGGAGGGAGAAGCAGATCTGGATGCAGGCACACCGGCCACCATCGCCACCAAACCCTGTACAAATGCGGTGTCTGTCATGTGATCGGACCCAAAACAATTTGCCCATAAAAGGACCCGTTTTTGATCATCACATGACCAAAATGACTGGTTTAAGTCTGCCGATTGATTTGAGGTCAATCAGAGCTCAGCAGTACTGACGTCCTTTGGTTAGAACCCCAAAAGAAGTGATGGGGCCCCGCCTCCAACGCAGCCCCCTGTTCATTTGATGCCTCCTCAGATGAGACGCAGAAACGTCGCCACTTCCTGCCGGTTAAAAAGAAATCCTGATTGGAAAAAGGCTGATGTGATTTTAGCGTCCACCTGCGATCGGCTCATCAGACCCGCTAACGCCACGTCTGAGAACAGGTGAAGCACGTGGAGACGTGATGCCAGGGAAGCTTGATGTCCACATCATGACAGAAAACTTTGGTGAAGCCGAGTGTTTCTGGAAGACAGGAAGCTGTCGTAGGACTCGACCACGCCCTCCACAAGTGTTCCAGCCGCCGAAGATGAGATTTCCACCTCTGACCTCAATCGTGGGACGTTTGCCGGGTCGGTCCAGCCAGGACACCGTACCAACTGATCCAGACGGAGGCCCACCTGGACTCAGCTGGACAGAAACGAGTGACAGAATGACACCCGGCTGAACTCCGGACCTCGTCGGGACTCGTGGAGACGAACGAGAAACTCTGAGTCATTTACAGCTTCCGGCACCAAACTTCAGGTTATCAAGACAAATGTCGCTCAAGTGTCACTGATGGAAATGTAAACAAAGGTTGGACCTGCTGCACCGGCCGTCAGCTGGGTCTCCTTCAGGAAGCACAGCCGCGTCAGTTTGAGACTGAGTCTGACAGGCGGTGCTGGTCTCGGTTCTCCAGGCCGCTGTGGCCGGTCTCCTCGTTACAGGGTTTATACTCTGATGGATCCGGATCCGGATCCGGATCGAGCTCTGGCTGGGACTCCACAGCTGTCTCCCAGTCCTCCTCCTCATCTTCCTCCTCCTCCTCGTCCCTACACTTGTCTCTGCGAGCGGCCTGGTTCTGGAGCAGGCGGAGGCGGGCCATGGCCCGGTCGATGGTGAGCGTGCTGACCAGGTTGAAGTCGTGCATGCTGATCAGGTGCAGCAGGAAGTTGCGGCAGAGGTTGTTCTGGATCATGTGGGCGCTGTGCTGATCCGCAAACAGCAGGCAGGCTTCGTTCATCTGGTTATCAGCGATGAAGCTGGAGGGAACAGAGACGAGCAACCGGGTCAGTACCTGATGGCTCACATGACTTGACAGGTCAGGTGACTTGTGTCAGGTGGCCAGTTTGATTCACATAAAACCTTGTTACACTTGACAGTGATTAACTCACTCAAACTCTTGAAAAACTCGGTGGAATGATCGGCGTGTAGGAGACAAACATGGGAAGTAACTTCAGCAATGAATTCAGTTCATTATTCCAAGCAATTAACCCGAAAAGGAGGAGGAGCGCGACTAGAAAGAACAAGCCTGTCCTGTCACTGAACCAGAATACACTCGGCGCCCAAGTCCCAACACAAACTCAGGCAGGCAAAGCTTGTTGGGGGGTGGGGGGTTCCCGCGGTGAGCAGTGACATACACACCCATGCTTCATGACGTGGAGGTTCCACAGCTTCATGATCTCTTTCTCGCCCTCGTTGACGTCGGTGAAGTCCTCGATTTGCTGCGTGAGAACAGAGGTGAC